>NW_026608115.1:0-57500 GCF_029499605.1 Hyla sarda
GGATATATACGGGCAGAGGAACATGTCTTCTCCCGGGATATATACGGGCAGAGGAACATGTCTTCTCCTGGGATATATACAGGCAGAGGAACATGTCTTCTCCCGGGATATATACAGGCAGAGGAACATGTCTTCTCCCAGGATATATACGGGCAGAGGAACATGTCTTCTCCCGGGATATATACAAGCAGAGGAACATGTCTTCTCCCGGGATATATACAGGCAGAGGAACATGTCTTCTCCCAGGATATATATACAGGCAGAGGAACATGTCTTCTCCTGGGATATATACAGGCAGAGGAACATGTCTTCTCCTGGGATATATATACAGGCAGAGGAACATGTCTTCTCCCGAGATATATACAGGCAGAGGAACATGTCTTCTCCCAGGATATATATATACGGGCAGAGTAACATGTTGTGGTGTCCCGGTACTGTATTTCATACTGTACCTTGTGTGCTGGGTCCCTAGTACCGTTGGGGTCCGCTTGCTGAGATAATCATTCTCTAATTTTATGTGTTACATGTATATAATTAGTGTAAATGCATTTATATATAGTGTCTGCAGGACCATAGGTCACATGACTAATGTTTCTACTGTGATGTTATGTTAAAGGACCTTCCAGGTCACGTGAGTAGTCACATGTTCTACCATAATCCTTTGTGTAAAGGACTGACAGTTGGGATGAACCAATCAGCTCAATGCCAGCCCCTGCCCATATAAGGGAGCTGCCAGCCAATCTTCGCTCTCTTGCTCCTGAGCTGCAAAGCAAGCAGCCGCTAAAGCGTGCGTGACTGCTGGACCTAAAACCAATCCCCTAAATCCAGCGGAACAGCGTAAATCAATCTCCACAGCTTATACTCACAAGGTCCCAACCAACTGTCAGGATCCTCATAGACCGTTCATATGTAAAGACTGTTCCTGTTTTACCTCAGCATAAAATCTGCAGTAAAGTTTCCTTCAGTTTTCTGAATCTCCAGTTGTGGACAATCATTTATTCCTCCCTATCGTTCTTGGGACGGGTGGCGATAGGACAAGTATATAGTGAGGATCCCTCACCCTGGCGTCATGACAGTGAAGGGTTAAACCAGCAGCCTTTCATCACTGCACAGCTACACCCCATATACCCTATACCCACCACATAGCTTTTTGGCGTCTTCTGAACAGGATACGGGTGTGTGCTCCCCCCATGTAAAGAACTGTATTAATGTACTGTGAATCACATTCAAGTGTACGGGACTGTGCTTATGGTACGGTGTGCAAGAAGTGCGCACAAAAAGTAAGGGGGAGGCGAAAAAGTCAGCGGAGTTGCAAGTATTATCGGAAGGGGTTAAAGTCGGCGCAGGGCATTCCCGCGCGCGCAATCCTGAAACTCCACCCACTGAGGTCTCCGGAGCTGCGGCGGCCATTTTGGTGGAGCCTCAACCAGAAGACCTGCAGAAAGGCGCAGCTAGAGTGGCGACAAAACGCAGAGTGCTGCGGCAGGAGAAGATTCTTAAAGAGCCAGCTCACTGTAAAGCTCTAAGGTGCCAGATCGCTACACTGAGGTCCTGCATCCACTCACTTCAGCTTCCGATCATCGCTCAGCAAGTTCCAGCTCAACGCACTCGGTTCCAGATTAGAGAACAGCTGCGTTACCTAAGGAGTGCTACATTCTCAAGATTCATTTAAAGGGCCAGCACCTTAAACCAAGATGTGAGAACCTACAGCACCAATGCCACTTCCAGGTCCTGCTCCACCTTCACCACCTGCCCAGCAAGATGGTGGTGCTCCTGTGGCCACCACAGCAAGCAAGACAAGATCAAGCTGATTCATTCATCTCAGGAGCTCCAGTTGCCGCACCTGTCTTTTTGGGGAATCCAGTTCTTCCCAACTACAATGGGGATCCCTTTACGTTGAGGGACTTCAAAGAGTCCCTAACCAGCAGGTGCAGTCACTCACGGGACAGCTACAGGGGTCTGCCCTGGAGGAGGTCCCCACCTGGCCGGCAGCCGACAAGGCTACAGTGGAGAAAATCTTTGAGGGGCTTTACCAAGTGTTCGAGTCTCACTCCCCCTCTGAGGTAAGTCTAAGACTATATGAGCGACGTCAGAAGCCAGGTGACGCTGTGGCATTACAGAATGCTTTAGAGACGGTGTAGACGTTAGATGGCATTACGCCCGATCAGGGTAACAAAGGGCTGATGGATCGGTTCATAGATGGGGCACAGAATAATTGGGATAAGGCCCAACTTAGGATGCTGGCGGCGCAGAACCCCGATATGGCTTTCCCAGGCTTTAAGACATTAGCTATCAAGGTTATTGAGTCAGGGCCCGAGGCAGAGGAAACTAGGGCCCCTTCTGCTGAGCCCCTGGGAGCCCCGGTACAACCAGTACCCCCTCCACAACCTATTCCTGCACCTACCCCCACTAGTCCTTGGACTGCCGACCTACACAATGTACCACAGGACTAGTGTTGAGCGGCATAGGCCATATTTGAATTCGCGAATATTCGCATATTCGTAATATTCTCGTTTTATTTTCGCATATGCAAATTTTCATATATGCGAAAATTCGCACACCGGTCTCACACAGTAGTATTAGAGCCTTCTTACACCACATAAGCTGGAAGCAGAGAGGGGGGATCACTGTGATGTGTACTGGGGAAAAAAATAAAAATAAAAAAAAATAAAAAAATGAATATTCGTAATTATGAATATATAGCGCTATATTCGCGAATATGCGATATTCGCGAATAAAATTCGAATTGCGAATATTCGCGAGCAACACTACACAGGACATCGAGCATTTGATTAAAGAGATGGTAGGTTGGTCTAACTCATCTAGGCCCGATACACTTACACCTAAAAAGCCTGCCCCTCACCCTAATGTCCCCCCCTATGAAGAGTCAATGCTGGGTCTTAAATGGGCGTCCCCCCTGGGGTCGAGGAGCGCGCCCCAGGAGTAATTACTGAAGGTCCGGAATTAACCAGCACTAAGACAGGTTTCTGGATGTTTGTTGCCCTTATGTGTAAATTGTAGTAGAGGGGTCCAGCTAGAGGCCTTGATAGATACGGGGTCCCAAGTGTCCACATGTCCTCAGGGGTGTTTTACAAATATTGGGGGCCTGAAAGGTTATGTGAACCCGATGATGTAGATTTTAGGGTGGTCGCGGGGAATGGGAAACCAGTACCCAGGCATGGCTACTGGGAGCCCACGGTGCAGGTCGGGAGCAGGGGCGGACTGACCGGCCGGTCCGTTCACATAGGGTCCAAGGGCCCCGGCAGAGTAAAGGGCCCGCTGCTGCTGGGGATCCTGGACACTTGTCCCAGATCCCCCGACAGCTAAATTTCGCCGCACTCCAGTTCTAGCCCCCGGCCCCAAGTCGTATCCCCCGGCTCCAAGCTCTATCATCTGCGGCAGGGACACTGTCTCTTTAAAACAGCAATGCTTTCTGGGAGAGAAGTGTCGTGCTCCCTCCCCCGACGTGTCCTGCCTCAGCTCCTGTGCTCCTGCCGTCCTGGCAAAGACAAGAAACACTGAGACCCTGTGCCATGTATCATATGTCTGCTGTGCTCTGTATCTAATCCGATCATGTGTGATACTGTCTGCTGTGCTCTGTATCTAATCCGATCATGTGTGATACTGTCTGCTGTGCTCTGTATCTAATCCTGTCATGTGTGATACTGTCTGCTGTGCTGTGTATCTAATCCTGTCATGTGTGATACTGTCTGCTGTGCTCTGTATCTAATCCTGTCATGTGTCATATGTCTGCTGTGCTCTGTATCTAATCCTGTCATGTGTGATACTGTCTGCTGTGCTCTGTATCTAATCCTGTCATGTGTGATACTGTCTGCTGGGTTGTGTATCTAATCCGGTCATGTGTGATACTGTCTGCTGTGCTCTGTATCTAATCCGATCATGTGTGATACTGTCTGCTGTGCTCTGTATCTAATCCTGTCATGTGTGATACTGTCTGCTGTGCTCTGTATCTAATCCGGTCATGTGTGATACTGTCTGCTGTGCTCTGTATCTAATCCTGTCATGTGTGATACTGTCTGCTGTGCTCTGTATCTAATCCTGTCATGTGTGATAATGTCTGCTGTGCTCTGTATCTAATCCTGTCATGTGTGATACTGTCTGCTGTGCTCTGTATCTAATCCTGTCATGTGTGATACTGTCTGCTGTGCTCTGTATATAATCCTGTCATGTGATACTGTCTGCTGTGCTCTGTATCTAATCCTGTCATGTGTGATACTGTCTGCTGTGCTCTGTATCTAATCCTGTCATGTGTGATACTGTCTGCTGTGCTCTGTATCTAATCCTGTCATGTGATACTGTCTGCTCTGCTCTGTATCTAATCCTGTCATGTGATACTGTCTGCTGTGCTCTGTATCTAATCCTGTCATGTGATACTGTCTGCTGTGCTCTGTATCTAATCCTGTCATGTGTGATACTGTCTGCTGGGCTCTGTATCTAATCCTGTCATGTGTGATACTGTCTGCTGGCTTGTGTATCTAATCCGGTCATGTGTGATACTGTCTGCTGTGCTCTGTATCTAATCCGGTCATGTGTGATACTGTCTGCTGTGCTCTGTATCTAATCCTGTCATGTGTGATACTGTCTGCTGTGCTCTGTATCTAATCCTGTCATGTGTGATACTGTCTGCTGTGCTCTGTATCTAATCCTGTCATGTGATACTGTCTGCTGTGCTCTGTATCTAATCCTGTCATGTGATACTGTCTGCTGTGCTCTGTATCTAATCCTGTCATGTGTGATACTGTCTGCTGTGCTCTGTATCTAATCCTGTCATGTGTGATACTGTCTGCTGTGCTCTGTATCTAATCCTGTCATGTGATACTGTCTGCTGTGCTCTGTATCTAATCCTGTCATGTGATACTGTCTGCTGTGCTCTGTATCTAATCCTGTCATGTGATACTGTCTGCTGTGCTCTGTATCTAATCCGGTCATGTGTCATATGTCTGCTGTGCGCTGTATCTAATCCTGTCATGTGTGATACTGTCTGCTGGGTTGTGTATCTAATCCGGTCATGTGTGATACTGTCTGCTGTGCCATGTGTCATATGTCTGCAAAACTGTCATGTGTGATACTGTCTGCTGGGCTCTGTATCTAATCCGGTCATGTGTGATACTGTCTGCTGGGCTCTGTATCTAATCCGGTCATGTGTGATACTGTCTGCTGGGCTCTGTATCTAATCCGGTCATGTGTGATACTGTCTGCTGGGTTGTGTATCTAATCCGGTCATGTGTGATACTGTCTGCTGTGCTCTGTATCTAATCCTGTCATGTGTGCAACTGTCTGCTGTGCTCTGTATCTAATCCGGTCATGTGTGATACTGTCTGCTGTGCTCTGTATCTAATCCTGTCATATGTGATACTGTCTGCTGTGCTCTGTATTTAATCCTGTCATATGTGATACTGTCTGCTGAGCTCTGTATCTAATCCTGTCATGTGTGATACTGTCTTCTGGGTTGTGTATCTAATCATGTCATGTGTGCAACTGTCTGCTGAGCCTATGTATCTAATCCTGTCATGTGATACTGTCTGCTCAGCCTGCATATCTAAATCAGTTATGCATGATACTGTCTGCTGAGCTGTGTATCTAAATCTGTCATGTGTGATACTGTCTGCTGAGCCTATGTATCTAATCCTATCATGTAAAACAGGATACGGGGGACAAAAAGGACCTTTGTGCCAGCGCTGCTCGGATCATCAGACACATACATTTGGGGGTGATACAAGGACAAGACGCGTTTCGGGAGTGAGCCCTCCCTTTTTCTATTGTGGACATATGCATACTCACTCCCGAAACGCGTCTTGTCCTTGTATCCCCCCCATATGTATGTGTCTGATGATCCGAGCAGCGCTGGCACAAAGGTCCTTTTTGTCCCCCGTATCCTGTTTTATGTACAGGAGGATCCCGGCCACGACCTGCAGGCTGCAGCTCCGGAGTATCCACCAGTACCCCAACACGGAGCGGTTATGGGTACCCAAGGTTCACGTAAGGTCAGCATATTACCTGCTGTGTATCACACAATACGTGACCCGACGGAATAATTACACGAGGCGCTGTCCTCCATTTTCTCTTGTTATTCCCAAAATCCTATCATGTGGCATACTACTGCTGAGCCTATGTATCTAATCCTGTCATGTGGCATACTACTGCTGAGCCTATGTATCTAATCCTATCATGTGTCATACTACTGCTGAGCCTATGTATCTAATCCTATCATGTGGCATACTACTGCTGAGCCTATGTATCTAATCCTATCATGTGGCATACTACTGCTGAGCCTATGTATCTAATCCTATCATGTGGCATACTACTGCTGAGCCTATGTATCTAATCCTATCATGTGGCATACTACTGCTGAGCCTATGTATCTAATCCTATCATGTGTCATACTACTGCTGAGCCTATGTATCTAATCCTATCATGTGTCATACTAATGCTGAGCCTATGTATCTAATCCTATCATGTGTCATACTACTGCTGAGCCTATGTATCTAATCCTATCATGTGGCATACTACTGCTGAGCCTATGTATCTAATCCTATCATGTGTCATACTACTGCTGAGCCTCTGTATCTAATCCTATCATGTGTCATACTACTGCTGAGCCTATGTATCTAATCCTATCATGTGTCATACTACTGCTGAGCCTATGTATCTAATCCTATCATGTGGCATACTACTGCTGAGCCTATGTATCTAATCCTATCATGTGTCATACTACTGCTGAGCCTCTGTATCTAATCCTATCATGTGTCATACTACTGCTGAGCCTATGTATCTAATCCTATCATGTGTCATACTACTGCTGAGCCTATGTATCTAATCCTATCATGTGTCATACTACTGCTGAGCCTATGTATCTAATCCTATCATGTGTCATACTACTGCTGAGCCTATGTATCTAATCCTGTCATGTGTCATACTACTGCTGAGCCTATGTATCTAATCCTATCATGTATCATACTACTGCTGAGCCTATGTATCTAATCCTATCATGTGTCATACTACTGCTGAGCCTATGTATCTAATCCTATCATGTGTCATACTACTGCTGAGCCTATGTATCTAATCCTATCATACTACTGCTGAGCCTATGTATCTCATCCTATCATGTGTCATACTACTGCTGAGCCTATGTATCTAATCCTATCATGTGGCATACTACTGCTGAGCCTATGTATCTAATCCTATCATGTGTCATACTACTGCTGAGCCTATGTATCTAATCCTATCATGTGGCATACTACTGCTGAGCCTATGTATCTAATCCTATCATGTGGCATACTACTGCTGAGCCTATGTATCTAATCCTATCATGTGTCATACTACTGCTGAGCCTATGTATCTAATCCTATCATGTGTCATACTAATGCTGAGCCTATGTATCTAATCCTATCATGTGTCATACTACTGCTGAGCCTATGTATCTAATCCTATCATGTGGCATACTACTGCTGAGCCTATGTATCTAATCCTATCATGTGTCATACTACTGCTGAGCCTCTGTATCTAATCCTATCATGTGTCATACTACTGCTGAGCCTATGTATCTAATCCTATCATGTGTCATACTACTGCTGAGCCTATGTATCTAATCCTATCATGTGGCATACTACTGCTGAGCCTATGTATCTAATCCTATCATGTGTCATACTACTGCTGAGCCTCTGTATCTAATCCTATCATGTGTCATACTACTGCTGAGCCTATGTATCTAATCCTATCATGTGTCATACTACTGCTGAGCCTATGTATCTAATCCTATCATGTGTCATACTACTGCTGAGCCTATGTATCTAATCCTATCATGTGTCATACTACTGCTGAGCCTATGTATCTAATCCTGTCATGTGTCATACTACTGCTGAGCCTATGTATCTAATCCTATCATGTATCATACTACTGCTGAGCCTATGTATCTAATCCTATCATGTGTCATACTACTGCTGAGCCTATGTATCTAATCCTATCATGTGTCATACTACTGCTGAGCCTATGTATCTAATCCTATCATACTACTGCTGAGCCTATGTATCTCATCCTATCATGTGTCATACTACTGCTGAGCCTATGTATCTAATCCTATCATGTGGCATACTACTGCTGAGCCTATGTATCTAATCCTATCATGTGTCATACTAATGCTGAGCCTATGTATCTAATCCTATCATGTGGCATACTACTGCTGAGCCTATGTATCTAATCCTATCATGTGTCATACTACTGCTGAGCCTCTGTATCTAATCCTATCATGTGTCATACTACTGCTGAGCCTATGTATCTAATCCTATCATGTGTCATACTACTGCTGAGCCTATGTATCTAATCCTATCATGTGTCATACTACTGCTGAGCCTATGTATCTAATCCTATCATGTGTCATACTACTGCTGAGCCTATGTATCTAATCCTGTCATGTGTCATACTACTGCTGAGCCTATGTATCTAATCCTGTCATGTGGCATACTACTGCTGAGCCTATGTATCTAATCCTGTCATGTGTCATACTACTGCTGAGCCTATGTATCTAATCCTGTCATGTGTCATACTACTGCTGAGCCTATGTATCTAATCCTATCATGTGTCATACTACTGCTGAGCCTATGTATCTAATCCTGTCATGTGTCATACTACTGCTGAGCCTATGTATCTAATCCTGTCATGTGTCATACTACTGCTGAGCCTATGTATCTAATCCTGTCATGTGTCATACTACTGCTGAGCCTATGTATCTAATCCTATCATGTGTCATACTACTGCTGAGCCTATGTATCTAATCCTGTCATGTGTCATACTACTGCTGAGCCTATGTATCTAATCCTGTCATGTGTCATACTACTGCTGAGCCTATGTATCTAATCCTGTCATGTGTCATACTACTGCTGAGCCTATGTATCTCATCCTATCATGTGTCATACTACTGCTGAGCCTATGTATCTCATCCTATCATGTGTCATACTACTGCTGAGCCTATGTATCTAATCCTATCATGTGTCATACTACTGCTGAGCCTATGTATCTAATCCTGTCATATGGCATACTACTGCTGAGCCTATGTATCTAATCCTGTCATGTGTCATACTACTGCTGAGCCTATGTATCTAATCCTGTCATGTGTCATACTACTGCTGAGCCTATGTATCTCATCCTATCATATGTCATACTACTGCTGAGCCTATGTATCTAATCCTATCATGTGGCATACTACTGCTGAGCCTATGTATCTAATCCTGTCATATGTCATACTACTGCTGAGCCTATGTATCTCATCCTATCGTGTGTCATACTACTGCTGAGCCTATGTATCTAATCCTATCGTGTGTCATACTACTGCTGAGCCTATGTATCTAATCCTATCATGTCATACTACTGCTGAGCCTATGTATCTAATCCTATCATGTCATACTACTGCTGAGCCTATGTATCTAATCCTATCATACTACTGCTGAGCCTGTGTATCTAATCCTATCATGTGTCATACTACTGCTGAGCCTATGTATCTAATCCTATCATGTGTCATACTACTGCTGAGCCTATGTATCTAATCCTATCATGTGTTATACTACTGCTTAGCCTATGTATCTAATCCTATCATGTGTCATACTACTGCTGAGCCTCTGTATCTAATCCTATCATGTGTCATACTACTGCTGAGCCTATGTATCTAATCCTATCATGTCATACTACTGCTGAGCCTATGTATCTAATCCTATCATGTCATACTACTGCTGAGCCTATGTATCTAATCCTATCATACTACTGCTGAGCCTATGTATCTAATCCTATCATGTGTCGTACTACTGCTGAGCCTATGTATCTAATCCTATCATGTGTCATACTACTGCTGAGCCTATGTATCTAATCCTATCGTGTGTCATACTACTGCTGAGCCTATGTATCTAATCCTATCATGTGTCATACTACTGCTGAGCCTCTGTATCTAATCCTATCATGTGTCATACTACTGCTGAGCCTCTGTATCTAATCCTATCATGTGTCATACTACTGCTGAGCCTATGTATCTAATCCTATCATGTGTCATACTACTGCTGAGACTATGTATCTAATCCTATCATACTACTGCTGAGCCTGTGTATCTAATCCTATCATGTGGCATACTACTGCTGAGCCTATGTATCTAATCCTATCATACTACTGCTGAGCCTATGTATCTAATCCTATCATGTGTCATACTACTGCTGAGCCTATGTATCTAATCCTATCATGTGTCATACTACTGCTGAGCCTATGTATCTAATCCTATCATGTGTCATACTACTGATGAGCCTCTGTATCTAATCCTATCATGTGTCATACTACTGCTGAGCCTCTGTATCTAATCCTATCATGTCATACTACTGCTGAGCCTATGTATCTAATCCTATCATGTGTCATACTACTGCTGAGCTTATGTATCTAATCCTATCATGTGTCATACTACTGCTGAGCCTATGTATCTAATCCTATCATGTGTCATACTACTGCTGAGCCTATGTATCTAATCCTATCATGTCATACTACTGCTGAGCCTATGTATCTAATCCTATCATGTGTCATACTACTGCTGAGCCTATGTATCTAATCCTATCATACTACTGCTGAGCCTGTGTATCTAATCCTATCGTGTCATACTACTGCTGAGCCTATGTATCTAATCCTATCATGTGTTATACTACTGCTTAGCCTATGTATCTAATCCTATCATGTGTCATACTACTGCTGAGCCTCTGTATCTAATCCTATCATGTGTCATACTACTGCTGAGCCTATGTATCTAATCCTATCATACTACTGCTGAGCCTGTGTATCTAATCCTATCGTGTCATACTACTGCTGAGCCTATGTATCTAATCCTATCATGTGTTATACTACTGCTTAGCCTATGTATCTAATCCTATCATGTGTCATACTACTGCTGAGCCTATGTATCTAATCCTATCATACTACTGCTGAGCCTGTGTATCTAATCCTATCGTGTCATACTACTGCTGAGCCTATGTATCTAATCCTATCATGTGTTATACTACTGCTTAGCCTATGTATCTAATCCTATCATGTGTCATACTACTGCTGAGCCTCTGTATCTAATACTATCATGTGTCATACTACTGCTGAGCCTATGTATCTAATCCTATCATACTACTGCTGAGCCTGTGTATCTAATCCTATCGTGTCATACTACTGCTGAGCCTATGTATCTAATCCTATCATGTGTTATACTACTGCTTAGCCTATGTATCTAATCCTATCATGTGTCATACTACTGCTGAGCCTATGTATCTAATCCTATCATACTACTGCTGAGCCTGTGTATCTAATCCTATCATGTCATACTACTGCTGAGCCTATGTATCTCATCCTATCATGTGTCATACTACTGCTGAGCCTATGTATCTAATCCTATCATGTGTCATACTACTGCTGAGCCTCTGTATCTAATCCTATCATGTGTCATACTACTGCTGAGCCTATGTATCTAATCCTATCATGTCATACCACTGCTGAGCCTATGTATCTAATCCTATCATGTCATACTACTGCTGAGCCTATGTATCTAATCCTATCATACTACTGCTGAGCCTATGTATCTAATCCTATCATGTGTCATACTACTGCTGAGCCTCTGTATCTAATCCTATCATGTGTCATACTACTGCTGAGCCTCTGTATCTAATCCTATCATGTGTCATACTACTGCTGAGCCTATGTATCTAATCCTATCATGTGTCATACTACTGCTGAGCCTATGTATCTAATCCTATTATACTACTGCTGAGCCTGTGTATCTAATCCTATCATGTCATACTACTGCTGAGCCTATGTATCTAATCCTATCATGTGTCATACTACTGCTGAGCCTCTGTATCTAATCCTATCATGTCATACTACTGCTGAGCCTATGTATCTAATCCTATCATGTCATACTACTGCTGAGCCTATGTATCTAATCCTATCATGTGTCATACTACTGCTGAGCCTCTGTATCTAATCCTATCATGTGTCATACTACTGCTGAGCCTATGTATCTAATCCTATCATGTCATACTACTGCTGAGCCTATGTATCTAATCCTATCATGTGTCATACTACTGCTGAGCCTATGTATCTAATCCTATCATGTGTCATACTACTGCTGAGCCTATGTATCTAATCCTATCATACTACTGCTGAGCCTGTGTATCTAATCCTATCGTGTCATACTACTGCTGAGCCTATGTATCTAATCCTATCATACTACTGCTGAGCCTGTGTATCTAATCCTATCATGTGTCATACTACTGCTGAGCCTATGTATCTAATCCTATCATACTACTGCTGAGCTGGGGGCTGGACGGGCCATTAAGCTATAGAGACCATGTGAGAGGCCACAATAAGGGGACCTGAGCGGAGGAAGAGGGAGCAGAGGAGTCAGGAGGGTTTAGGGCAGGGGTCGTCAAACTACGGCCCACGGGCCACATGCGCCACGCGGAGCGCATTTACCCGGCTCGCCGGGTGTTTTTACCTCGGGACATCCCTGTGTTCCGAAAGATGCCTCTGTTAAGGCCCTGCTTTTACTATAAAATCACAGGGACCGCCGGGAGCTAGCGCACGCAGGGACATCACTGACCGAGGAGCCGGGAAGAAGTAAGGAGGACGCACGCTGGCAGTTTGTAAGTGTTTACCAGCGGCGCATCAGCTTCGGTGTTCCGACCATTGATCCTCCGGTCCTGCTATGGCCGGAGTGGTGGTCGGAACACTGAAGTGGGGCAGTACACAGGCATACATCCTCCAGCCATACTGTATCGCTGGAGGCTGTATGCCTGTAGGGGGACTATACTGCCAACCTAATGTGGGGGAACATACTGCACCTAATGTGGGGGAACATACTGCACCTAATGTGGGGGAACATACTGCCAACATAATGTAGGGGAACATACTGCACCTAATGTGGGGGAACATACTGCACCTAATGTGGGGGAACATACTGCCAACATAATGTAGGGGAACATACTGCACCTAATGTGGGGGAACATATTGCCAACATAATGTGGGGGAACATACTGCACCTAATGTGGGGGAACATACTGCACCTAATGTGGGGGAACATACTGCCAACATAATGTGGGGGAACATACTGCACCTAATGTGGGGGAACATACTGCACCTAATGTGGGGGAACATACTGCACCTAATGTGGGGGAACATACTGCCAACATAATGTGGGGGAACATACTGCACCTAAAGTGGGGGAACATACTGCACCTAATGTGGGGGAACATGCTGCACCTAATGTGGGGGAACATACTGCCAACATAATGTAGGGGAGCATACTGCACCTAATGTGGGGGAACATACTGCACCTAATGTGGGGGAACATACTGCCAACATAATGTAGGGGAACATACTGCACCTAATGTGGGGGAACATACTGCCCACATAATGTGGGGGAACATACTGCACCTAATGCGGGGGAACATACTGCATCTAATGTGGGAACTATATTGCACCTAATATGGGGGGACTATACTGCCAGCCTAATGTGGGGACTATATTGCACCTAATGTGGGGGAAACTATACTGCCAACCTAATGTGGGGGAACTATACTGCACCTAATGTGGGGGAACATACTGCCAGCCTAATGTGGGGACTATATTGCACCTAATGTGGGGGAACTATACTGCACCTAATGTGGGGGAACTATACTGCCAACCTAATGTGGGGGAACTATACTGCCAACCTAATGTGGGGGAACTACAACCTAATGTGGGAGAATTATACTGCCAACCCTAATGTGGGGGGAACTATACTGCCAACCCTAATGTGGGGGGAACTATACTCCCAACCCTAATGTGGGGGGAACTACAACCTAATGTGGGGGGATCTATACTGCCAACCTAATGTGGGGGGAACCATGCTGCCAACCTAATGTGGGGAACTGTGCTGCCAACCTAATGTGGGGAACTGTGCTGCCTACCTAATGTGGGGGAGCTGTGCTGCTTACTTAAAGGGGTAAACCACTAATAAGATATGTGTGCATTGGAATTTGTTCATAGTTTTTTTGTTTTTTTTAAACTATAGTCCGGCCCTCCAACGGTCTGAGGGAACGTGAACTGGCCCCCTGTTTAAAAAGATTGAGGACCCCTGGTTTAGGGGTATGATGGGGTCAGATGGGTCTGGAGGAGGAGGGGACAGAGGGGTCTGGAGGAGGAGGGGACAGAGGGGTCTGGAGGAGGACACAGTGGTCTCAGGACAGAGGGGTCTGGAGGAGGAGGGGACAGAGGGGTCTGGAGGAGGACACAGTGTTCTCGGGACAGAGGGGTCTAGAGGAGGACACAGTGGTCTCAGGACAGAGGAGTCTGGGGGGAAAAGGGGTCTGAAGGAGGATATAGGGGTGCAGGGGACAGATGGGTCTGTAAGGGATATATTTAGGGGGCACAGTATCTGGCAGGGTTATAATAATTATTGTCTTCTTATGGAGGATGAGGATCTGCGGTGCCTAACCTATGATCTGCTTGTGTCAGACTCTGCAGAGAAGATGGAGCTGGAAGAAGTCCTGACGTCTGGACCAGATAAAGAAGAAAAGAAAAGACAACAGAGAAGATGTCACTCAGGTCACTGATATCATTGTGTGTTCTGTCTGACTGTCCCATCAGAGCTGTAGTCACTGATATCATTGTATAGTCTGTCTGACTATCCCATCAGCTGGAGTCTATAGTACGTTCTGCAGGGATGATGGGTGATCATGTACTCCAACCTGTGGCTCTGCAGCTATTACAGAACTACAACTCCCATCATACCTAGGGCTCTCCAGCATAGTCCAAAATGATGGGAGTTGGGAGGTCAGACAGCACACTGGGTTGGCACAATCCTTTGTAGTGGACACTATTATGTTTTACGGGTGTCTTGTATGGTACAGCTATGTACTGAGCACACAGCCTATGTACTACTATACTAAGTCATGGCACACAGTGTGTGGCTCTAGTATACCCTAGCGGCACAGTGTGTGACATTATTATATCCAGGCAGCACAGTGTGTGACATTATTATATCCACAATAGGTGGAGGTCGGCACTTCCCTAGTTTGGTGGTGCACGTGGATGGATCAGGCCCAGAACATAGTAGAGAAGTAATCCCAGCACTCACCATATGTTCAAGGATATGCAATAAGCTACATTGAATATATGGTAAGTGCTGGAATTACTTCTCTACTATTATTATTGGTGGCACAGTGTGGGGCACTGGTATATCTAGGAGGGACAGTGTCTGGCACTGTTAAATCCTGGTGGCATATAGAGTATGTAGAATTTTATAATTGCTCCCCCACCCCTTCTTTGTTGCTAGGGATGTTTGGGACCCGCTACGTACAGGTGGCCGTGATGGGGCTAGCAGGCTTGTACTTCATGATCATCAAGTACACTAACGACCCATTAGTGTAATGTATAAGTATAATATTTAGTGTGATGGGACATGAGGAGGGATTTGGGTGGAATGGGGGTGTGGCCAGGGCGGAGTCTTGCAGGGGGCCCTTGCTTTATTTGGTCCGGGGGCCCTGAGTGTTCTCAGTCCGCCCCTGGTCGGGAGGCATGTTCTTCAAGGACAAGGTGTTATTGTTACTAATGTTAGTGATCGGCATGCAGCCGAATTTTATTTTAGGAATGAACATCATGAGACACTATTTTGAAGAGGTCGTCTGTTCATTGCACGCATCTCTCCCTCACATGTCACCCTCAGGCCAGACTATTTGCTGCTGTGCCCGACCAGGGGTGAAGAACCAAGATTATCAGGCATTATTGGAGCCCATTCAACTAGAGGACTACCCTCTAGTACATGCAGCCAGGAGTCTTGTGACTGTGAAGAATGGAAGAGTACCGGTTCGCGTGGTTAACCTATCAGATGTCGCTACCAGGCTACCAAAGTATACTCCTGTGGCTCAGCTCTATCACCTGGACTCCAAGGATGTAGTGTCAAAGCCGAAAGTAGCTCGACAAAGGACCACTCAGACTGCCCAGGGGGCCGACAAGGGCCATCCAGAACCCTGGCGGACTCAGTTGCCGATTGGAGACAGACACTCCCAGGGACCAGGTCGGTGGGGTCATCCAAGTGGCCAAGCAATACCAAGAAGCCTTTAGTAAACACCCCACTGATTTTGGCCGGACCACGATGATCCAGCATGGGATTCTGACTGGCGATAGTCCCCCAATCAAAGAAAGACATCGCCCCGTGCCCCCGGGAATGTATCAGATGGTAAAGAAGATGTTACTGGAGATGAAGGAGGCTGACGTCATTCAGGAGAGCCAGAGTCCTTGGGCTGCTCCCTTGGTCCTCGTCAAGAAGAAAGATGGGACCATCCGCTTCTGTGTGGATTATAGAAAATTAAATGATGTCACCCACAAAGATGCCTACCCTCTCCTCAGGATAGAAGAATCGTTGACTGCTTTGGGCTCAGCTGCCTACTTTTCCACCCTAGACCTGACCAGTGGGTACTGGCAGGTGCAGATGGCGGAGGAGGATCATCGTGAGATGACGGCATTTGTGACCCCGATGAGGCTCTTTGAATTTAAGATCATGCCCTTTGGACTGTGCAACGCACCTGCCACCTTTCAACACCTGATGGAACGATGCCTTGGGCACCTCAACTTCCAGAGTGTACTTCTGTATCTAGACAATGTCATTGTCTATTCCAGGACTTACCAAGAGAATTTGGACCATTTGAAGGAGGTCTTCAAAGTCCTCATACAGCATGGACTAAAGGTCAAGCCATCTAAGTGCCACCTACTGAAACTAAGAGTTCACTATCTGGGACATGTTGTCAGTGCCGAGGGTGTGCAGCCCAACCCTGAAAAATTGAGAGTTGTGAAGAACTGGCCCACGCCTCGCACAGTGCGAGACATTAGAAGTTTCATGGGGTTCGCTGGCTACTACAGGCGTTTCATCCCTCGTTTAGCCCAGATTGCTGGACCCCTTACTGCCCTTCTGCGGGGTACAGCAAAGGAGAATTACAATGGAAGACTCCCGATACAATGGGCGGAAGAACAAGAGAAAGCATTCTGCACTCTGAAGTGTCTTCTCATTGAACCTTCCATCCTGGCATTTCCTGACTATGGTCAGCCCTACAGGCTGTACACCGATGCCAGCTTTGAAGGCCTAGGGGCTATCCTATCCCAAGTGCAAGAGGGTAAAGAGAGAGTGATCGCCTACGCAAGCAGACACCTGCGAGGAGCCGAGAAGAATTATGCCAACTACAGTTCTTTCAAGTTAGAGCTCCTTGCCTTGGTCTGGGCCGTCACCGAGAAGTTAAAGGACTACCTGGCAGCTACTTCCTTTACAGTCTTCACCGACAACAACCCATTGGCACACCTGAATACTGCAAAATAGGGAGCCATTGAACAGCGTTGGGCCTCCAGACTGGCTAACTATGACTTCCATATCAAGTATAGGAGTGGTAAAAGCAACGTCAACACTGATGTACTCTCCCATATGGCTCCTGGCGAAGAACCACCCGTAGAAGACATGTGGGAAGACGTGGAGATCCTGCCCTTCTATCAAAGGTTTGTGAGTCAGAATACTCAGGCTACCCAGGAGGGAGAAGAGCCTGGGCCTCCCAAAATTCCGGAGGACCTCTAAACTTGGAAGACTCCAGGATGAGAGCCGAACCATGTGGGACCTCCTAGACTACCTACTCCAGAAGAAGGTGCCAACCCGTCTGCGCAAGTCACAGGGAGACTTTGAATTGAAACTATTGTGGCAACAACAAAATCGCCTGTTCATTCACAAGGGATTGCTGTACAGAAACTCCTTGGATACAGTTTCGGGAGATCGTCTGCATAAAATTCTAGTTCCCCGAAGGGATGCAGCCATGGTCCTTAATGCATACAACAACCAGTCAGGACACTTTGGAGTTCATAAGACTGAAGCCACCATCAGACGAAGGTTTTATTGGGTGGGAATGCGTGGAGATATTGAAAAGTGGTGTGCCGAATGCACTGTCTGCAATGTTACCAAGAACCTTCGTAAGAATGCGAAAGCACCTCTACATCCCATCCACACTGAGAGACCTAACCAGTTGGTTGCCTTGGACCATGTGAAGCTGTCACCCACTCGATCTGGCTATACATATGCCCTGACCATGGTGGACTATTACTCTAAGTGGGTGGTGGTCGTCCCTGTCAAAGACCTTACCGCAAAGATTGCTGCTCAAATGTTCTACAACCATTGGGTCCAGCCTTTGGGGTGTCCGGAGTCAGTCCTCACAGATCGAGGGACTGCCTTTGAAGCTCAGCTGTTTCAAGAACTCTGCCAGTTCCATGATTGCAAGAAACTCCGGACCAGCGCCTATCATCCTCAGGGGAATGGATTGTGTGAAAGAATCAATCAGGTGTTCATTCATATGCTGAGGGCAGTGTCTGTCTCTAGACACAAAGAGTGGCCCCGACTCCTGCCTGAGCTGCTGGAAATCTACAATAACTCTATCCACTGCTCCACAGGGTACACTCCGTTCTTCCTTATGATGGGACTACATGGTCAGCTGCCAAAGGATAGGGCTTTTGGATTACAAGCCCCTTTTAACAACTCCCCTCAGACCTCACAAGATTGGGTCTCTGAGCACCGAAGGAGGATTGAAGAGGCTAAAGAGATTGTTGAAAAGAACATGGGTGAAGCTAAGAGCCGGCAGCAAAGAGATTACAATCGGCATGCTTTAGCCAAACCATTGCAGCTTGGAGACAGAGTGTGGCTCAGAAAATTTCCCAGGTCACATAAGCTGGATTCCCTCTGGGAGACATAACCCTACACTATTACTGCAATGCCGTATCTTGATATGGATGTCTATGAGATACAAAAGGAGAGATTTGAACCACAGGTGGTCCACAGAAATAGGATTAAACTATGTCTAAAAGAAGAGTTGCCAGAGCCACCTCCTCCTATTCCCCAGCTGCAAGACCGGTGAGAGAATATGTTCCAGGAGAAGGGATTCATCCATCAATGGACGTTCCAATGTTCTCCCCTCATCAGCCTGCAATGTTCTGTGGTGTAACATGGTCAGCCCCAGTCCAGCCATCTTTGATCTCCTCGCTTGGTCCTAATCAATCTCCAGTGGCAACTCCGAGCAACTTAGAGCCGTCACTTCAGTGTACTAAATTTAGTACACAAAACAAAATATCTCACATTCTAAGTAACCAAAATACAAAACTTTAGGGACTGTAGCATATGTCATTATTCAGTTCCTACCACTGTTTGTACACTAACATGTTCTCTCCTCTTTTTACGTGTTCAGGATGCTCTTCCTGGCCAGAAGGCGCTCCTGTAAGCCTAAGTGTATACACGTATTTAATAAAGGTAACCTAGGTAAGGTTTATCTGGTGAGTTCTAGGGATAAGTGCGTGTAGCCAATGGACCTTAGTAGCTAGTTATTGGTCAGACAGCCTCAGGCAAGCCAGTATAACTTCAGTGTACTAAACGGGTATCTAAAGTGGTAAATAAAAATGTCAAGTGAGATTTATAATATCTGGTATATAATACTTCTAGTCAGTCAAGAGAAAAAGAAAAAGTAAAGTATGTAAAAATGTTAGGATGTATCTAATGTTTGATAATGTCATCCTGTTACTAAATTCATGAACAACACAATCCTGTTTGTGAGTTTATCAGTACTCATGTTTGTACATCAAAAATTTTATAATTTTGTTCGCATAAAACATAAGAGAAAAAATAATACTAATTTCTTCAGAGCTTGCAAGGACATTTATTATGCGCAAAGACTCTCTTGTTGTGTTCATACAGCCTGCCTAATGGACATTTAAAATTATGCCCAGGACTGTTAAAGAACTTTCGTACTTCGTCCCTCTGCCTTAGGGGACAGACGTCGGGGTTGACTTATCTTAAGAGGGTTTGTGGTGTCCCGGTACTGTATTTCATTCTGTACCTTGTGTGCTGGGTCCCCAAAGTCAGAGTTCCCTAGTACCGTTGGGGTCTGCTTGCTGAGATAACCCGTAGTGACTTCTTTGTTCTCTAATTTTATGTGTTGCATGGATATAATAAGTGTAAATGTATTTATCTATATATGATAAATGCCAGCCCCTGCCTATATAAGGGAGCTGCCAGCCAGTCCTCGCTCTCTTGCATCTGAGCTGCAAAGCAAGCAGCATCTCTTGGGTTCTGGACTAGCAGAGAGAGGAGATCTGTGCGACTTACAAGACAAAACCAGGCTTGAAACCTAACAATCTCTCAACTTACTAACCGTGAGTTACTAAATCAAATCCCCGCTAAAGCGTGCGTGACTGCTGGACCTAAAACCAATCCCCTAAATCCAGCGGAACAGCGCAAATCAATCTCCAGAGCTTATACTCACAAGGTCCCAACCAACTGTCAGGATCCTCATAGACTGTTCATATGTAAAGACTGTTCCTGTTTTACCTCAGCATAAAATCTGCAGTAAAGTTTCCTTCAGTTTTTTTGAATCTCCGGTTGTGAACAATCATTTATTCCTCCCTATCGTTCTTGGGACGGGTGACAGTTAAGGGTTACACCAGCACCCTGGCATCACGACAGTTAAGGGTTACACCAGCACCCTTCTTATCACTGCACAGCTACACCCCATATACCCTATACCCCCCACAAGCTTACCACAATGTCTTCTCCTGGGATATATATAGGCAGAGGAACATGTCTTCTCCAGGGATATATACAGGCAGAGGAACATGTCTTCTCCTGGGATATATACAGGCAGAGGAACATGTCTTCTCCCAGGATATATACAGGCAGAGGAACATGTCTTCACACGGGATATATACGGGCAGTGGAACATGTCTTCTCTTGGGATCTATACGGGCAGAGGAACATGTCTTCTCCAGGGATATATACAGGCAGAGGAACATGTCTTCTCCCGGGATATATATACAGGCAGAGGAACATGTCTTCTCCCGGGATATATACGGGCAGAGGAACATGTCTTCTCCAGGGATATATACAGGCAGAGGAACATGTCTTCTCCCGGGATATATATACAGGCAGAGGAACATGTCTTCTCCCAGGATATATACGGGCAGAGGAACATGTCTTCTCCTGGGATCTATACGGGCAGAGGAACATGTCTTCTCCCGGGATATATACAGGCAGAGGAACATGTCTTCTCCAGGGATATATACAGGCAGAGGAACATGTCTTCTCCCGGGATATATATACAGGCAGAGGAACATGTCTTCTCCCGGGATATATACAGGATGAGGAACATGTCTTCTCCCGGGATATATACGGGCAGAGGAACATGTCTTCTCCCGGGATATATACAGGCAGAGGAACATGTCTTCTCCAGGGATATATACAGGCAGAGGAACATGTCTTCTCCCGGGATATATATACAGGCAGAGGAACATGTCTTCTCCTGGGATATATACAGGCAGAGGAACATGTCTTCTCCCGAGATATATACAGGCAGAGGAACATGTCTTCTCCCGGGATATATACATGCTAAGGAACAGGTCTTCTCCTGGGATATATACGGGCAGAGGAACATGTCTTCTCCTGGGATATATACAGGCAGAGGAACATGTCTTCTCCCGGGATATATACAGGCTGAGGAACAGGTCTTCTCCCGGGATATATACGGGCAGAGGAACATGTCTTCTCCCAGGATATATACGGGCAGAGGAACATGTCTTCTCCTGGGATATATACGGGCAGAGGAACATGTCTTCTCCCGGGATATATACAGGCTAAGGAACAGGTCTTCTCCCGGGATATATACGGGCAGAGGAACATGTCTTCTCCTGGGATATATACAGGCTGAGGAACAGGTCTTCTCCCGGGATATATACGGGCAGAGGAACATGTCTTCTCCCAGGATATATACGGGCAGAGGAACATGTCTTCTCCTGGGATATGTACGGGCAGAGGAACATGTCTTCTCCCGGGATATGTACGGGCAGAGGAACATGTCTTCTCCCGGGATATATACAGGCAGAGGAACATGTCTTCTCCCAGGATATATACGGGCAGAGGAACATGTCTTCTCCCGGGATATGTACGGGCAGAGGAACATGTCTTCTCCCGGGATATGTACGGGCAGAGGAACATGTCTACTCCCGGGATATATACGGGCAGAGGAACATGTCTTCTCCCGGGATATATACGGTGTGGCAGTGTGGCAAGGAAAGGGTGTATTTTCCTTGCTATCTCTGCAGAATGCTCCACCTGTGGCCTGATTAATGAGGTATCAGGAAGGGAAAGTGTGTTTAAAAGGAAAAGAGACAGAATAGTTGGGGCTCTTCCTAGGAGACAGCATGTGGGCTGTAGGGAAGAGACAGAGCCTGCTGAGGAGTACACAGCCCGAGCTGAGTGGCTCAAAGAGAGTGACATGAATTGTGAGTAGAAGGTTGCAGGGGACATATGTTTAACCGGCTGAGGGTAGCTCAGCGGTTGTTAGTCAGGACAAGCTGATCTGTGTAGTCAGTGACCAGACGGTCTAGGATTTTGTTTTGTTCCTGCTTTTTGTTTATTTCTTTCCCTGCAACCTGTCTAATAAAACTGGCAAGGTGCCATATTTGCATTAGAACCGTTTGCTTGCTGGTTTATTGAGAAGAAACGCATCCTGTGGCGTGGTCAAGGACGATCCCAGAGCTAATCCCCAAGGAGGAATCCTTACAATTGGTGTCGGATGCGGGCAAACACGTTGCTAGGAGCAACCAGTGGTCGAGCTGTGGTGAAGTTGTTGCTAGGGGCAACAGATCGCATCAAGCGAGTGGGCGCTCTTTCTCAAGTAAGGAGACAGGTGGACGGGCCACCTGCAGAGTGCAGATTACGTTTTGAGACTGTGTATAAAGGCGTTGCTAGGGGCAACGGAAAAATTTTGTTGGCAAGCGGCTGACATTTCGGCAGAGGACTATACTGTGTTTGCAAGGTTTGAAGTGTTGCAAGATGGATGTCCTGATAAGTGCTTTGTTGCAGACGGCTGCAAGCTTTGCAGAGTTTGAAAGGATTGCTATGCATGAGGCGCGGCCCAAGACACGGGGGGAACTTGGTGTTTGGATTCATTGGAGGAGATGCCCAAAAAGTTCATTGTGAACTGGATCCAAAGATCTTACGGGACTATGAGAAAGTCAAGACAGAGATCCTGACTAAAGTGGGAGTAAGCCAAGCTGCAAGACTACAGTGTGCACTGCAGCCTAACAGGGAGGCTGGGTTTAAGGTTGCAGAGCTACTTAAAGAGCAAGTGGAGCGATGTTCTGCAGCAGAGAAGCTGGTGAGAGGTGTCCAGCACCAGCCCTTAACCGATTGGACGGCAAGAGATTCTGGTAAGACTGTTCCAGGGGTTATGGGGGCCATGTTTAATGACTATGAGACTGTACATAAGAATGATGGGACTGTGCATAAAAAAGCTGAGTCGGAGGGTGGTGTTTCCCTAGTTGAACAGTGTTCAAGGTGGTACCAACCTATGTCCAGTTGCACAATCCTGTGAGGGTGGGGAACCCCTCATGAAGACTGATGGGACTGTTCACACTGTGCAGATCGGATTGAAAAAATCTGGTGAACAGAAAATGTTAAATGCAGGACTGGGAGAAAATGTAACAAAACACTTTGCCTGAGTTAGGTCCTAGTGCTATGAACTGTCCTGTACATTTTGAGCAATCTGATAATGTTTTTGTTGAAAAACTTATGTTGTGTTCAGATGTAAAGAGAACTGATCCCACCTGACAGGACAAAAGAAAAGCTGTGTGAGCTGGAAATAGAAGGTAAAAAGATGACGGTTTTGTTAGACCCTAGATGTGTAATAAGTCTGGTAAAGTCCAGCAGGAGAAAGCCAGACCCCTCTATAGTGTCTATACAGGCCGGACCCCGCTATAGTGTCTATACAAGCCGGACCCCGCTATAGTGTCTATACAGGCCGGACCCCGCTATAATGTCTATACAGGCCGGACCCCGCTATAATGTCTATACAGGCCGGACCCCGCTATAGTGTCTATACAAGCCGGACCCCGCTATAGTGTCTATACAGGCCGGACCCCGCTATAATGTCTATACAGGCCGGACCCCGCTATAGTGTCTATACAAGCCGGACCCCGCTATAGTGTCTATACAGGCCGGACCCCGCTATAGTGTCTATACAGGCCGGACCCCGCTATAGTGTCTATACAGGCCGGACCCCGCTATAATGTCTATACAGGCCGGACCCCGCTATAATGTCTATACAGGCCGGACCCCGCTATAGTGTCTATACAGGCCGGACCCCGCTATAGTGTCTATGCAGGCTGGTATTTGGGGTTATAAAATGGTTAATGTCTGTATTTCTACTCCCTACGGTACTATAGGTCATAAGGTTGCAATAGAGCCCTCCTTGGAGTGTGATGTAGTACTGGGGACGGATTTTCAATTTTTTCAGCAATTATGGGAAGATAGTCAGGTGACTAGAGCAGGTACACCTGATAGGCCCACAACACTTGACTTGCATCACACACTAGTGGAGAATTACTCAGTAGAGGCTGAGGACGGGGGGTGTCAGCAGTCACTAGATGTAGGTCAGATAGGGGTCTGCCAGACTGCTGGGGGAGCTGAAGACCAGACCGTGAGTCAAGTCCAAGAGGATCCAGTGACTCAAGTGACAAGTGCGCCTCTGACTGATACAGAATCTTCAGTGAAACCAGAAATGGATCAGGTACAGGAACATGGGTTCCATCCACCAGCTGAAGATGAGCCCAAGGTGGGGCTAGAGTTGCGCGGTCATCTGGAAGAGGTGACTGGAAAAGAAGCTACAGAGATGTCTGTGGATAATGCAGAAGTACTGAAGAGAGTACATGTGGAGCTGGGTGCTGCGCTTACTGTCACAGACAGAGTCCTGAGTGAAGGAGATGTGATGTCTGGACCAGAGATGGATCGTGACCAGGAAGGTCGAACCACTGGACCAGATGTTGTTGCAGACCCAGGAGCCCTAGACCTTTCTGCTGGGCAGCAGAGAGACAGTGTTGAAGTGAAAGAGAAGTCTGCCAGTGAGCAGAGAGACAGTCCAGAGAGACTGTCCAGGAACTACCCTGAAGCCCAAGTGGCCAAGACCCTTGAAAAGGGGGAGACTGCTCCTAAAGGTGGAAAAGAGTCTGATCGAGTTGGCTTGAAGGAAGAGACAGGCCAAGGACAGGTGACTGTCAGAGGACAAGAGAATGTCACAAGGTCCAGCAGCGAGAGTAAGGAGACCGCTGTAAGTAAGAGATCTCGGAAAAAACGCGCTGGTCTTGGTAAAAAAAGGGAGCAGATCCAGAACCTTGAAGAAACCTTACAGATGGTTTCTGCTAAATTGTCTCAAAAGGAAGAAGTAGTTCATCGCCTGACAGAGGAGAAAGAAAAAACGCTTGGAGACCTGAATAAAGAGCAGGAAGCGACGCTTCAGCTGCAGAAAGATATATGGAGCGCCACAAAAGTGAGTGTGCGGCTCTGCAGGATGGACTGTCCCGCTCCCAGGGTCTTATGACCAGCAAGGAGAGAGAATTGGAGATTCTGGCCAAGCAGATCTCATTCAAGGATGAAGAAGTGAATGTCCTGTGTGGGGCATATCTGGCTCTACAAAGTGATCTCAAGGCTAGGTTGGTAGCTATGGAAGAGCTGGAGAAGGAGAAAGTGGTAATGGCTCATAAGGTGCAGAGCCTGGAGGCGCAGAACGAAACGCACATTAAGTCTCGCGCAGCTGCCTTGGATGCACTGGGTACTCAGCTCTCTGAACAAGAGGCTCAGCTAAAAGTCTATGAGCAGAAAGTGTCCAAGATGGCGCCGCTGAATAAAAACAATGAGCAGATGAGAGAACAACTGCTGTCCCTGGAGGATACGGGCAAAAACTTGACAGAATTGCTGGAAAGTGAGAAGAAGAACTCTTCTAAGCTCAAGAGTGAGCAGCAGAAATGTTTAAAGCTGGAAGGGGACATGAAGGTCCTAAAAGAAAGCCGTGACCAAGTTATAGCAGAACTGGCTAACGAGAGGTTAAAAGTGTCTCAGATGGAAATTGAGGCCAAAGCCACAGCCGTCCGTGTAAAAGAAGAAAAACTGCTTGTGAGGCAAAAGCTACTGGAGACAGGGATGCTTTCTCTAAAAAAGGCGGAGTCTGAACAATGGACGCAAGAAACAGTAGAGTCTGAAGACCATGAGAAGAAGCCATATGAAAGGTCCTCTGAAGCTGAGACTGAGGTGAAACCATATGAAGGGTCCTCTGAAGCTGATACTGAGGTGAAACCATATGGGAAGTCCTCTGAAGCTGAGACTGAGGTGAAACCATATGGGAAGTCCTCTGAAGCTGCAGAGATATTAACATTGCATGGTGAAAATTCTGAGGCAGAGAAGTTCTCTGAGGTAGAAGTTAAACCAGAGATAACTGCAGAAGCTGCAAGTAAAGTTAGTGACACATCTGAAGGTGCAGGTGAAAAACTGGCTAAAGGAGCCAAGAGTTTTCAGCCTAAAAATGAGCCTGTGAAAGTCGGTGTCCCTAAAGAAAGGGCTAATAAGAAAGCAGAGTCCTTAAAAAGAGGTCACTGTGATAGAAGACTGGGTCGTGGTGGAAACCCTGAGAGGCACTGGATTAGAAAACACTGGAAGAAAGTCCGCAGAAGTAGAATTTGGAGAAGAGTCCGTCTCAAGGAGAAGAGGGACAGGTGCATTAAAGGGAAGCCTCCTGAAATTGTGGAGGATGACTTAGAAGACCTGCAAATGGGTGATACAGGCTCGGTTGGCCACCAGCAAAGTTCGTGCAATGGTCATACCAGTGACAGAAGAAGACAATGGCCTGGAGCATCTGCCTTGTCCGCACCTAGTGTCCAGAGCACTGCACAGACCAAGATGAAGAACCTGGTGTTGGAAAGGTGTGACATGAATGGAGCTTTTTACAAGGAATTTGTCAAAGGTGACCAAAAGTCTTGTGCTCGGTGGCTGATGAAAGTGCGAATGAAAGAAGGGTGCACCATTGAAGTGGTGCAGATAAAATCTACTGATGAAGGAAGCCAAGTGCCTCAAAATCTGTTGGACGTAGTTGTTCAAGGAAAAGGAAAGGCAGTTGGACTCTGCCTTTTCAATACAAGTGCTCCTTCCCGGTGGTCTGAGCAGAGGGGGGGGGGATATGTGGCAGTGTGGCAAGGAAAGGGTGTATTTCCCTTGCTATCTCTGCAGAATGCTCCACCTGTGGCCTGATTAATGAGGTATCAGGAAGGGAAAGTGTGTGTTTAAAAGGAAAAGGAACAGAATAGTTGGGGCTCTTCCTAGGAGACAGCATGTGGGCTGTAGGGAAGAGACAGAGGCTGCTGAGGAGTACACAGCCCGAGCTGAGTGGCTCAAAGAGAGTGACATGAATTGTGAGTAGAAGGTTGCAGGGGACATATGTTTAACCGGCTGAGGGTAGCTCAGCGGTTGTTAGTCAGGACAAGCTGATCTGTGTAGTCAGTGACCAGACGGTCTAGGATTTTGTTTTGTTCCTGCTTTTTGTTTATTTCTTTCCCTGCAACCTGTCTAATAAAACTGGCAAGGTGCCATATTTGCATTAGAACCGTTTGCTTGCTGGTTTATTGAGAAGAAACGCATCCTGTGGCGTGGTCCAGGACGATCTCCGAGCTAATCCCCAAGGAGGAATCCTTACAACGGGCAGAGGAACAAGTCTTCTGCCGGGATATATACGGGCAGAGGAACATGTCTTCTCCCGGGATATATACGGGCAGAGGAGCATGTCTTCTCTCGGGATATATACGGGCAGAGGAACATGTCTTCTCCTGGGATATATACGGGCAGAGGAACATGTCTTCTCCCGGGATATATACGGGCAGAGGAACATGTCTTCTCCCGGGATATATACGGACAGAGGAACATGTCTTCGCCCGGGATATATACGGGCAGAGGAACATGTCTTCTCCCAGGATATATACAGGCAGAGGAACATGTCTTTTCTCGGGATATATACGGGCAGAGGAACATGTCTTCTCCCGGGATATATACGGGCAGAGGAACATGTCTTCTCCCGGGATATATACGGACAGAGGAACATGTCTTCGCCCGGGATATATACGGGCAGAGGAACATGTCTTCTCCCGGGATATATACGGGCAGAGGAACATGTCTTCTCCCGGGATATATACAGGCAGAGGAACATGTCTTCTCCCGGGATATATACGGGCAGAGGAACATGTCTTCTCCCGGGATATATACGGGCAGAGGAACATGTCTTCTCCCGGGATATATACGGGCAGAGGAACATGTCTTCTCTCGGGATATATACGGGCAGAGGAACATGTCTTCTCCTGGGATATATACGGGCAGAGGAACATGTCTTCTCCCGGGATATATACAGGCAGAGGAACATGTCTTCTCCCGGGATATATACAGGCAGAGGAACATGTCTTCGCCCGAGATATATACAGGCAGAGGAACATGTCTTCTACCAGGATATATACGGGCAGTGGAACATGTCTTCTCCTTATCTGGATGAGATGCTGGGTATAAGCCTATAGCTAAGTAACCCCGGCTCTCCATAGGGCCATAGCGGGCGGGGTTGGGCGGTTATTACAGCCCTGACCTTGTCCAAGGGTTTTATTACCCCAGAGTCACCCACTAATGGCCATCTACATGGATCATGGAAGAAGCATCTTATTGGGTGGGATGTGCAGCATCACTGGTCCTGGATCCACAAAGACCTGAAACGATTGTCGTCCGAAGACCAAGTGAGATCACCAGGAAAAAGATCCTGGAGGACAATGTAGGGTGATGGAGGCCAAATGGGATTGCACCTCAGCCTATCATCCTCTTCTATAACAAACACGTAGGAGAATCCAGAGAGATGGTCAAACATCTGACATTGACTAAACCTTCCAATTCTAATGGGATCGGCCATCCATCTAAACTCTATGGGGTCTCCTGACGTCGGAGGTCAAACTGATCAAGCATTTAAAATCTTAATGAGTCTCATTTCTATTTCTCAAGTGGGAGCAGCTTTCTCCTCTCTCACCATATAAAACTCATGCTTGCTCCTCTGAGCCGAGTGTGAATGTAAAAGGAGGAATTGGAAGCAATAGCTGTTGGTCAAATGCTTGAGGATTTGCCACTTTTGTTTTATTTATTATGCATGGTCAACACTGATCCAGCTTTTGGGTGGTTCAGGATATAATACAGGTGACGGGGGCTGCTCCTGGATGGTTCAGGATATAATACAGGTGACGGGGGCTGCTCCTGGATGGTTCAGGATATAATACAGGTGACGGGGGCTGCTCCTGGATGGTTCAGGATATAATACAGGTGACGGGGGCTGCTCCTGGATGGTTCAGGATATAATACAGGTGACGGGGGCTGCTCCTGGATGGTTCAGGATATAATACAGGTGACGGGGGCTGCTCCTGGATGGTTCAGGATATAATACAGGTGACCGGGGCTGCTCCTGAGTGGTTCAGGATATAATACAGGTGACGGGGGCTGCTCCTGGATGGTTCAGGATATAATACAGGTGACGGGGGCTGCTCCTGGGTGTTCAGGATATAATACAGGTGACGGGGGCTGCTCCTGGGTGGTCAGGATATAATACAGGTGACGGGGGCTGCTCCTGGATGGTTCAGGATATTATACAGGTGACGGGGGCTGCTCCTGGATGGTTCAGGATATAATACAGGTGACGGGGGCTGCTCCTGGATGGTTCAGGATATAATACAGGTGACGGGGGCTTCTCCTGGATGGTTCAGGATATAATACAGGTGACCGGGGCTGCTCCTGGATGGTTCAGGATATAATACAGGTGACGGGGGCTGCTCCTGGGTGGTTCAGGATATAATACAGGTGACGGGGGCTGCTCCTGGGTGGTCAGGATATAATACAGGTGACGGGGGCTGCTCCTGGGTGGTCAGGATATAATACAGGTGACGGGGGCTGCTCCTGGGTGGTCAGGATATAATACAGGTGACGGGGGCTGCTCCTGGATGGTTCAGGATATAATACAGGTGACGGGGGCTGCTCCTGGATGGTTCAGGATATAATACAGGTGACGGGGGCTGCTCCTGGATGGTTCAGGATATAATACAGGTGACGGGGGCTGCTCCTGGGTGGTTCAGGATATAATACAGGTGACGGGGGCTGCTCCTGGGTGGTTCAGGATATAATACAGGTGACGGGGCTGCTCCTGGATGGTTCAGGATATAATACAGGTGACGGGGGCTGCTCCTGGGTGTTCAGGATATAATACAGGTGACCGGGGCTGCTCCTGGATGGTTCAGGATATAATACAGGTGACCGGGGCTGCTCCTGGATGGTTCAGGATATAATACAGGTGACGGGGGCTGCTCCTGGATGGTTCAGGATATAATACAGGTGACGGGGGCTGCTCCTGGATGGTTCAGGATATAATACAGGTGACGGGGGCTGCTCCTGGATGGTTCAGGATATAATACAGGTGACGGGGGCTGCTCCTGGGTGTTCAGGATATAATACAGGTGACCGGGGCTGCTCCTGGGTGTTCAGGATATAATACAGGTGACGGGGGCTGCTCCTGGATGGTTCAGGATATAATACAGGTGACGGGGGCTGCTCCTGGGTGTTCAGGATATAATACAGGTGACGGGGGCTGCTCCTGGGTGGTTCAGGATATAATACAGGTGACGGGGGCTGCTCCTGGGTGGTTCAGGATATAATACAGGTGACCGGGGCTGCTCCTGGATGGTTCAGGATATAATACAGGTGACGGGGGCTGCTCCTGGATGGTTCAGGATATAATACAGGTGACGGGGGCTGCTCCTGGATGGTTCAGGATATAATACAGGTGACCGGGGCTGCTCCTGGATGGTTCAGGATATAATACAGGTGACGGGGGCTGCTCCTGGATGGTTCAGGATATAATACAGGTGACCGGGGCTGCTCCTGAATGGTTCAGGATATAATACAGGTGACGGGGGCTGCTCCTGGATGGTTCAGGATATAATACAGGTGACGGGGGCTGCTCCTGGGTGTTCAGGATATAATACAGGTGACGGGGGCTGCTCCTGGGTGTTCAGGATATAATACAGGTGACCGGGGCTGCTCCTGGGTGTTCAGGATATAATACAGGTGACGGGGGCTGCTCCTGGATGGTTCAGGATATAATACAGGTGACGGGGGCTGCTCCTGAATGGTTCAGGATATAATACAGGTGACGGGGGCTGCTCCTGAATGGTTCAGGATATAATACAGGTGACGGGGGCTGCTCCTGGATGGTTCAGGATATAATACAGGTGACGGGGGCTGCTCCTGGATGGTTCAGGATATAATACAGGTGACGGGGGCTGCTCCTGGGTGTTCAGGATATAATACAGGTGACGGGGGCTGCTCCTGGGTGTTCAGGATATAATACAGGTGACCGGGGCTGCTCCTGGATGGTTCAGGATATAATACAGGTGACGGGGGCTGCTCCTGGATGGTTCAGGATATAATACAGGTGACGGGGGCTGCTCCTGGGTGGTTCAGGATATAATACAGGTGACGGGGGCTGCTCCTGGATGGTTCAGGATATAATACAGGTGACCGGGGCTGCTTCTGGGTGGTTCAGGATATAATACAAGCGACCAGGGCTGCTCCAGATGACCGTGTGAGTATACAGATGACTGTGTGAGTATATAGAGGATTGTGTGAGTATATAAATGACTGTGTGAGTATATAGACGATTGTGTGAGTATATAAATGACTGTGTGAGTGTATACAGAGGACTGTGTGAGTATGCAGATGACTGTGTGAGTATACAGAGGATTGTGTGAGTATACAGATGACTGTGTGAGTATACAGATGACTGTGTGAGTATACAGATGACTGTGTGAGTATACAGAGGATTGTGTGAGTATACAGAGGATTGTGTGAGTATAAAGATGACTGTGTGAGTACATAAGTGACTGTGTGAGTATACAGATGACTGTGTGAGTATATAAGTGACTGTGTGAATGTATAAAGATGACTGTGTGAGTATATAGATGACTGTGTGAGTATATAAGTGACTGTGTAAGTGTATAAATGACTGTGTGAGTATATAGAGGACTGTGTGAGTATACAGATGACTGTGTGAGTATACAGAGGACTGTGTGAGTATACAGATGACTGTGTGAGTATATAGATGACTGTGTGAGTATACAGATGACTGTGTGAGTATATAGAGAACTGTGTGAGTATACAGAGGACTGTGTGAGTATACAGATGACTGTGTGAGTATATAGAGAACTGTGTGAGTATACAGAGGACTGTGTGAGTATATAGAGGACTGTGTGAGTATACAGATGACTGTGTGAGTATACAGAGGACTGTGTGAGTATACAGAGGACTGAGTATACAGAGGACTGTGTGAGTATATAGATGACTGTGAGTATATAGATGACTGTGAGTATACAGAGGACTGTGTGAGTATACAGAGGACTGTGTGAGTATACAGAGGACTGTGTGAGTATACAGATGACTGTGTGAGTATAAAGATGACTGTGTGAGTATATAAATGACTGTGTGAGTATACAGAGGACTGTGTCAGTATATAGAGGACTGTGTGAGTATATAGAGGACTGTGTGAGTATATAGAGGACTGTGTGAGTATACAGATGACTGTGTGAGTATATAGATGACTGTGTGAGTATATAGATGACTGTGTGAGTATACAGATGACTGCGTGAGTATACAGATGACTGCGTGAGTATACAGATGACTGCGTGAGTATAAAGATGACTGTGTGAGTATACAGATGACTGCGTGAGTATAAAGATGACTGTGTGAGTATACAGATGACTGTGTGAGTATATAAATGACTGTGAGTATACAGAGGACTGTGTGAGTATATAGATGACTGTGTGAGTATATAAATGACTGTGAGTATACAGAGGACTGTGTGAGTATACAGATGACTGTGTCAGTATATAGATGACTGTGTGAGTATACAGATGACTGTGTGAGTATACAGATGACTGTGTGAGTATATAGATGACTGTGTGAGTATATAGAGGACTGTGTGAGTATACAGATGACTGTGTGAGTATACAGATGACTGTGTGAGTATACAGAGGACTGTGTGAGTATACAGAGGACTGTGTGAGTATACAGATGACTGTGTGAGTATATAGATGATTGTGTGAGTATACAGATGACTGTGTGAGTATACAGATGACTGTGTGAGTATATAGAGAACTGTGTGAGTATACAGATGACTGTGTGAGTATATAAATGACTGTGTGAGTATACAGAGGACTGTGTGAGTATACAGAGGACTGTGTGAGTATATAGAGGACTGTGTGAGTATACAGATGACTGTGTGAGTATACAGAGGACTGTGTGAGTATACAGATGACTGTGTGAGTATATAGATGACTGTGTGAGTATACAGATGACTGTGTGAGTATATAGAGAACTGTGTGAGTATACAGAGGACTGTGTGAGTATACAGATGACTGTGTGAGTATATAGAGAACTGTGTGAGTATACAGAGGACTGTGTGAGTATATAGAGGACTGTGTGAGTATACAGATGACTGTGTGAGTATACAGAGGACTGTGTGAGTATACAGATGACTGTGTGAGTATACAGATGACTGTGTGAGTATACAGAGGACTGTGTCAGTATACAGAGGACTGTGTGAGGATACAGAGGACTGTGTGAGTATACAGAGGATTGTGTGAGTATACAGATGACTGTGTGAGTATACAGATGACTGTGTGAGTATACAGAGGATTGTGTGAGTATACAGAGGATTGTGTGAGTATATAGAGAACTGTGTGAGTACATAAGTGACTGTGTGAGTATACAGATGACTGTGTGAGTATATAGATGACTGTGTGAATGTATAAAGATGACTGTGTGAGTATATAGATGACTGTGTGAGTATATAAGTGACTGTGTGAGTGTATAAATGACTGTGTGAGTGTATAGATGACTGTGTGAGTGTATAGATGACTGTGTGAGTATATAAATGACTGTGTGAGTATACAGAGGACTGTGTGAGTATATAGATGACTGTGTGAGTATACAGATGACTGTGTGAGTATACAGAGGACTGTGTGAGTATACAGAGGACTGTGTGAGTATACAGAGGACTGTGTGAGTATACAGATGACTGTGTGAGTATACAGATGACTGTGTGAGTATACAGATGACTGTGTCAGTATACAGAGGACTGTGTGAGTATACAGAGGACTGTGTGAGTATACAGATGACTGTGAGTATACAGAGGACTGTGTGAGTATATAGATGACTGTGTGAGTATATAGATGACTGTGTGAGTATACAGATGACTGTGTGAGTATACAGAGGACTGTGTGAGTATACAGAGGACTGTGTGAGTATACAGATGACTGTGTGAGTATACAGATGACTGTGTGAGTATACAGATGACTGTGTGAGTATATAGATGACTGTGTGAGTATATAGAGGACTGTGTGAGTATACAGATGACTGTGTGAGTATATAGAGAACTGTGTGAGTATACAGAGGACTGTGTGAGTATACAGAGGACTGTGTGAGTATACAGAGGACTGTGTGAGTATATAGATGACTGTGTGAGTATACAGATGACTGTGAGTATACAGAGGACTGTGTGAGTATATAGATGACTGTGTGAGTATACAGATGACTGTGTGAGTATACAGATGACTGTGTGAGTATATAGATGACTGTGTGAGTATACAGAGGACTGTGTGAGTATACAGAGGACTGTGTGAGTATACAGAGGACTGAGTATACAGAGGACTGTGTGAGTATATAGATGACTGTGAGTATATAGATGACTGTGAGTATACAGAGGACTGTGTGAGTATACAGAGGACTGTGTGAGTATACAGAGGACTGTGTGAGTATACAGATGACTGTGTGAGTATAAAGATGACTGTGTGAGTATATAAATGACTGTGTGAGTATACAGAGGACTGTGTCAGTATATAGAGGACTGTGTGAGTATATAGAGGACTGTGTGAGTATATAGAGGACTGTGTGAGTATACAGATGACTGTGTGAGTATATAGATGACTGTGTGAGTATACAGATGACTGCGTGAGTATACAGATGACTGCGTGAGTATACAGATGACTGCGTGAGTATAAAGATGACTGTGTGAGTATACAGATGACTGCGTGAGTATAAAGATGACTGTGTGAGTATACAGATGACTGTGTGAGTATATAGATGACTGTGTGAGTATACAGATGACTGCGTGAGTATACAGATGACTGCGTGAGTATAAAGATGACTGTGTGAGTATACAGATGACTGCGTGAGTATAAAGATGACTGTGTGAGTATACAGATGACTGTGTGAGTATATAAATGACTGTGAGTATACAGAGGACTGTGTGAGTATATAGATGACTGTGTGAGTATATAAATGACTGTGAGTATACAGAGGACTGTGTGAGTATACAGATGACTGTGTCAGTATATAGATGACTGTGTGAGTATACAGATGACTGTGTGAGTATATAGATGACTGTGTGAGTATATAGAGGACTGTGTGAGTATATAGATGACTGTGTGAGTATACAGATGACTGTGTGAGTATACAGAGGACTGTGTGAGTATACAGAGGACTGTGTGAGTATACAGATGACTGTGTGAGTATATAGATGATTGTGTGAGTATACAGATGACTGTGTGAGTATACAGATGACTGTGTGAGTATATAGAGAACTGTGTGAGTATACAGATGACTGTGTGAGTATATAAATGACTGTGTGAGTATACAGAGGACTGTGTGAGTATACAGAGGACTGTGTGAGTATATAGAGGACTGTGTGAGTATACAGATGACTGTGTGAGTATACAGAGGACTGTGTGAGTATACAGATGACTGTGTGAGTATATAGATGACTGTGTGAGTATACAGATGACTGTGTGAGTATATAGAGAACTGTGTGAGTATACAGAGGACTGTGTGAGTATACAGATGACTGTGTGAGTATATAGAGAACTGTGTGAGTATACAGAGGACTGTGTGAGTATACAGATGACTGTGTGAGTATACAGAGGACTGTGTGAGTATACAGATGACTGTGTGAGTATATAGATGACTGTGTGAGTATACAGATGACTGTGTGAGTATATAGAGAACTGTGTGAGTATACAGATGACTGTGTGAGTATATAAATGACTGTGTGAGTATACAGAGGACTGTGTGAGTATACAGAGGACTGTGTGAGTATACAGAGGACTGTGTGAGTATATAGAGGACTGTGTGAGTATATAGAGGACTGTGTGAGTATACAGATGACTGTGTGAGTATACAGAGGACTGTGTGAGTATACAGAGGACTGTGTGAGTATATAAATGACTGTGAGTATACAGAGGACTGTGTGAGTATACAGAGGACTGTGTGAGTATATAGATGACTGTGTGAGTATATAGATGACTGTGTGAGTATATAGAGAACTGTGTGAGTATACAGATGACTGTGTGAGTATATAGAGGACTGTGTGAGTATACAGAGGACTGTGTGAGTATATAGATGACTGTGTGAGTATATAAATGACTGTGTGAGTATACAGAGGACTGTGTGAGTATATAGATGACTGTGTGAGTATATAGAGGACTGTGTGAGTATACAGATGACTGTGTGAGTATATAGAGAACTGTGTGAGTATACAGAGGACTGTGTGAGTATATAGATGACTGTGTGAGTATATAGAGGACTGTGTGAGTATACAGATGACTGTGTGAGTATACAGATGACTGTGTGAGTATATAGAGAACTGTGTGAGTATACAGATGACTGTGTGAGTATATAGAGAACTGTGTGAGTATACAGAGGACTGTGTGAGTATATAGATGACTGTGTGAGTATACAGAGGACTGTGTGAGTATACAGATGACTGTGTGAGTATATAGAGGACTGTGTGAGTATACAGATGACTGTGTGAGTATATAGAGAACTGTGTGAGTACATAAATGAGGGTCCGTGTATTTTTGGTTGATGGCCTCCTCTCTAAGCAGAAGGAGAGAGCGGCCAGAGCCCTGCAGAGCTGGACACAATGTCCCGGGGCCCCATGTTTACAAGTCAAAGGGCCACGTCCTCCTGCTGGTGCCCGTCCTTTCATGTTCTGCAGGGGACGTGGGGCACAGGACGTGGTCGTACGCAAGAGTAACCACAAGTCATGAAGACAAAGTCATCAACGTCAACCGCAGCGACCTGAGCGACCCCGACACAGCGCCCCCTACTGGACTGTATGTGACCAATCAACTGTATCCTCACCAGCGCCCCCTACTGGACTGTATGTGACCGATCGACTGTATCCTCACCAGCGCCCCTACTGGACTGTATGTGACCAATCAACTGTATCCTCACCAGCGCCCCTACTGGACTGTATGTGACCGATCAACTGTATCCTCACCAGTGTCCCCTATGGACTGTATGTGACCGATCAACTGTATCCTCACCAGCGTCCCCTACTGGACTGTATGTGACCGATCGACTGTATCCTCACCAGCGCCCCCTACTGGACTGTATGTGACCGATCAACTGTATCCTCACCAGCGTCCCCTACTGGACTGTATGTGACCGATCAACTGTATCCTCACCAGCGCCCCCTACTGGACTGTATGTGACCGATCGACTGTATCCTCACCAGCGCCCCCTACTGGACTGTATGTGACCGATCAACTGTATCCTCACCAGCGCCCCCTACAGGACTGTATGTGACCGATCAACTGTATCCTCACCAGCGCCCCCTACTGGACTGTATGTGACCGATCAACTGTATCCTCACCAGTGTCCCCTACTGGACTGTTTGTGACCAATCAACTGTATCCTCACCAGCGCCCCCTACTGGACTGTATGTGACCAATCAACTGTATCCTCACCAGCGCCCCCTACTGGACTGTATGTGACCGATCGACTGTATCCTCACCAGCGCCCCTACTGGACTGTATGTGACCGATCGACTGTATCCTCACCAGCGTCCCCTACTGGACTGTATGTGACCGATCAACTGTATCCTCACCAGCGCCCCTACTGGACTGTATGTGACCGATCGACTGTATCCTCACCAGCGCCCCCTACTGGACTGTATGTGACCGATCGACTGTATCCTCACCAGCGCCCCCTACTGGACTGTATGTGACCGATCAAATGTATCCTCACCAGCGCCCCCTACTGGACTGTATGTGACCGATCGACTGTATCCTCACCAGCGCCCCCTACTGGACTGTATGTGACCGATCAACTGTATCCTCACCAGCGCCCCCTACTGGACTGTATGTGACCGATCGACTGTATCCTCACCAGCGCCCCCTACTGGACTGTATGTGACCGATCGACTGTATCCTCACCAGCGCCCCCTACTGGACTGTATGTGACCGATCGACTGTATCCTCACCAGCGCCCCCTACTGGACTGTATGTGACCAATCAACTGTATCCTCACCAGCGCCCCCTACTGGACTGTATGTGACCGATCGACTGTATCCTCACCAGCGCCCCCTACTGGACTGTATGTGACCGATCAACTGTATCCTCACCAGCGCCCCCTACTGGACTGTATGTGACCGATCAACTGTATCCTCACCAGTGCCCCCTACTGGACTGTATGTGACCGATCGACTGTATCCTCACCAGCGCCCCCTACTGGACTGTATGTGACCGATCGACTGTATCCTCACCAGCGCCCCCTACTGGACTGTATGTGACCGATCGACTGTATCCTCACCAGCGCCCCCTACTGGACTGTATGTGACCGATCAACTGTATCCTCACCAGCGTCCCCTACAGGACTGTATGTGACCGATCGACTGTATCCTCACCAGCGCCCCCTACTGGACTGTATGTGACCGATCGACTGTATCCTCACCAGCGCCCCCTACTGGACTGTATGTGACCGATCAACTGTATCCTCACCAGTGCCCCCTACTGGACTGTATGTGACCGATCAACTGTATCCTCACCAGCGTCCCCTACTGGACTGTATGTGACCGATCGACTGTATCCTCACCAGCGCCCCCTACTGGACTGTATGTGACCGATCGACTGTATCCTCACCAGTGTCCCCTACTGGACTGTTTGTGACCAATCAACTGTATCCTCACCAGCGCCCCCTACTGGACTGTATGTGACCAATCAACTGTATCCTCACCAGCGCCCCCTACTGGACTGTATGTGACCGATCGACTGTATCCTCACCAGCGCCCCCTACTGGACTGTATGTGACCGATCAACTGTATCCTCACCAGCGCCCCCTACTGGACTGTATGTGATCGATCAACTGTATCCTCACCAGCGCCCCCTACTGGACTGTGTGTGACCGATCGACTGTATCCTCACCAGCGCCCTCTACTGGACTGTATGTGACCGATCGACTGTATCCTCACCAGCGCCCCTACTGGACTGTATGTGACCAATCAACTGTATCCTCACCAGCGCCCCTACTGGACTGTATGTGACCGATCGACTGTATCCTCACCAGCGCCCCCTACTGGACTGTATGTGACCGATCAACTGTATCCTCACCAGCGTCCCCTACTGGACTGTATGTGACCGATCAACTGTATCCTCACCAGCACCCCCTACTGGACTGTATGTGACCGATCAACTGTATCCTCACCAGCACCCCCTACTGGACTGTATGTGACCAATCAACTGTATCCTCACCAGCGCCCCCTACTGGACTGTATGTGACCAATCAACTGTATCCTCACCAGCGCCCCTACTGGACTGTATGTGACCGATCGACTGTATCCTCACCAGCGCCCCCTACTGGACTGTATGTGACCGATCAACTGTATTCTCACCAGCGCCCCCTACTGGACTGTATGTGACCGATCAACTGTATCCTCACCAGCACCCCCTACTGGACTGTATGTGACCGATCGACTGTATCCTCACCAGCGCCCCCTACTGGACTGTATGTGACCGATCGACTGTATCCTCACCAGCGCCCCCTACTGGACTGTATGTGACCAATCGACTGTATCCTCACCAGCGCCCCCTACTGGACTGTATGTGACCGATCGACTGTATCCTCACCAGCGCCCCCTACTGGACTGTATGTGACCGATCAACTGTATCCTCACCAGCGCCCCCTACTGGACTGTATGTGACCGATCGACTGTATCCTCACCAGCGCCCCCTACTGGACTGTATGTGACCGATCAACTGTATCCTCACCAGCGCCCCCTACTGGACTGTATGTGACCGATCGACTGTATCCTCACCAGCGCCCCCTACTGGACTGTATGTGACCGATCAACTGTATCCTCACCAGCGCCCCCTACTGGACTGTATGTGACCGATCGACTGTATCCTCACCAGCGCCCCCTACTGGACTGTATGTGACCGATCGACTGTATCCTCACCAGCGCCCCCTACTGGACTGTATGTGACCGATCGACTGTATCCTCACCAGCGCCCCCTACTGGACTGTATGTGACCGATCGACTGTATCCTCACCAGCGCCCCCTACTGGACTGTATGTGACCAATCAACTGTATCCTCACCAGCGCCCCCTACTGGACTGTATGTGACCGATCGACTGTATCCTCACCAGCGCCCCCTACTGGACTGTATGTGACCGATCAACTGTATCCTCACCAGCGCCCCCTACTGGACTGTATGTGACCGATCAACTGTATACTCACCAGTGCCCCCTACTGGACTGTATGTGACCGATCGACTGTATCCTCACCAGCGCCCCCTACTGGACTGTATGTGACCGATCAACTGTATCCTCACCAGCGTCCCCTACTGGACTGTATGTGACCGATCGACTGTATCCTCACCAGCGCCCCCTACTGGACTGTATGTGACCGATCGACTGTATCCTCACCAGTGTCCCCTACTGGACTGTTTGTGACCAATCAACTGTATCCTCACCAGCGCCCCCTACTGGACTGTATGTGACCAATCAACTGTATCCTCACCAGCGCCCCCTACTGGACTGTATGTGACCGATCGACTGTATCCTCACCAGCGCCCCCTACTGGACTGTATGTGACCGATCAACTGTATCCTCACCAGCGCCCCCTACTGGACTGTATGTGATCGATCAACTGTATCCTCACCAGCGCCCCCTACTGGACTGTGTGTGACCGATCGACTGTATCCTCACCAGCGCCCTCTACTGGACTGTATGTGACCGATCGACTGTATCCTCACCAGCGCCCCCTACTGGACTGTATGTGACCGATCAACTGTATCCTCACCAGCGCCCCTTACTGGACTGTATGTGACCGATCGACTGTATCCTCACCAGCGCCCCCTACTGGACTGTATGTAACCGATCAACTGTATCCTCACCAGCGTCCCCTACAGGACTGTATGTGACCGATCAACTGTATCCTCACCAGTGTCCCCTATGGACTGTATGTGACCGATCGACTGTATCCTCACCAGCGTCCCCTACTGGACTGTATACTCACCAGCACCCCCTACTGGACTGTATGTGACCGATCAACCGTATCCTCACCAGCGCCCCCTACTGGACTGTATGTGACCAATCAACTGTATCCTCACCAGCGCCCCCTACTGGACTGTATGTGACCAATCAACTGTATCCTCACCAGCGCCCCCTACTGGACTGTATGTGACCGATCGACTGTATCCTCACCAGCGCCCCCTACTGGACTGTATGTGATCGATCGACTGTATCCTCACCAGCGCCCCCTACTGGACTGTATGTGACCGATCGACTGTATCCTCACCAGCGCCCCCAACTGGACTGTATGTGACCGATCGACTGTATCCTCACCAGCGCCCCCTACAGGACTGTATGTGACCGATCGACTGTATCCTCACCAGCGCCCCCTACTGGACTGTATGTGATCGATCGACTGTATCCTCACCAGCGCCCCCTACTGGACTGTGTGTGACCGATCGACTGTATCCTCACTAGCGCCCCCTACTGGACTGTGTGTGACCGATCGACTGTATCCTCACCAGCGCCCCCTACTGGACTGTATGTGACCGATCGACTGTATCCTCACCAGCGTCCCCTACTGGACTGTATGTGACCGATCGACTGTATCCTCACCAGCGCCAACTACTGGACTGTATGTGACCGATCAACTGTATCCTCACCAGCGCCCCCTACTGGACTGTATGTGACTGATCGACTGTATCCTCACCAGCGCCCCCTACTGGACTGTATGTGACCGATCGACTGTATCCTCACCAGCGCCCCCTACTGGACTGTATGTGACCGATCGACTGTATCCTCACCAGCGCCCCCTACTGGACTGTATGTGACCGATCGACTGTATCCTCACCAGCGCCCCCTACTGGACTGTATGTGACCGATCAACTGTATCCTCACCAGCGTCCCCTACTGGACTGTATGTGACCGATCGACTGTATCCTCACCAGCGCCCCCTACTGGACTGTATGTGACCGATCGACTGTATCCTCACCAGTGTCCCCTACTGGACTGTTTGTGACCAATCAACTGTATCCTCACCAGCGCCCCCTACTGGACTGTATGTGACCAATCAACTGTATCCTCACCAGCGCCCCCTACTGGACTGTATGTGACCGATCGACTGTATCCTCACCAGCGCCCCCTACTGGACTGTATGTGACCGATCAACTGTATCCTCACCAGCGCCCCCTACTGGACTGTATATGATCGACTGTATCCTCACCAGCGCCCCCTACTGGACTGTATGTGATCGATCAACTGTATCCTCACCAGCGCCCCCTACTGGACTGTGTGTGACCGATCGACTGTATCCTCACCAGCGCCCTCTACTGGACTGTATGTGACCGATCGACTGTATCCTCACCAGCGCCCCCTACTGGACTGTATGTGACCGATCAACTGTATCCTCACCAGCGCCCCCTACTGGACTGTATGTGACCGATCGACTGTATCCTCACCAGCGCCCCCTACTGGACTGTATGTAACCGATCAACTGTATCCTCACCAGCGTCCCCTACAGGACTGTATGTGACCGATCAACTGTATCCTCACCAGTGTCCCCTATGGACTGTATGTGACCGATCGACTGTATCCTCACCAGCGTCCCCTACTGGACTGTATACTCACCAGCACCCCCTACTGGACTGTATGTGACCGATCAACCGTATCCTCACCAGCGCCCCCTACTGGACTGTATGTGACCAATCAACTGTATCCTCACCAGCGCCCCCTACTGGACTGTATGTGACCGATCGACTGTATCCTCACCAGCGCCCCCTACTGGACTGTATGTGATCGATCAACTGTATCCTCACCAGCGTCCCCTACTGGACTGTATGTGACCGATCAACTGTATCCTCACCAGTGTCCCCTATGGACTGTATGTGACCGATCGACTGTATCCTCACCAGCGCCCCCTACTGGACTGTATGTGATCGATCGACTGTATCCTCACCAGCGCCCCCTACTGGACTGTATGTGACCGATCGACTGTATCCTCACCAGCGCCCCCAACTGGACTGTATGTGACCGATCGACTGTATCCTCACCAGCGCCCCCTACAGGACTGTATGTGACCGATCGACTGTATCCTCACCAGCGCCCCCTACTGGACTGTATGTGATCGATCGACTGTATCCTCACCAGCGCACCCTACTGGACTGTGTGTGACCGATCGACTGTATCCTCACTAGCGCCCCCTACTGGACTGTGTGTGACCGATCGACTGTATCCTCACCAGCGCCCCCTACTGGACTGTATGTGACCGATCGACTGTATCCTCACCAGCGTCCCCTACTGGACTGTATGTGACCGATCGACTGTATCCTCACCAGCGCCAACTACTGGACTGTATGTGACCGATCAACTGTATCCTCACCAGCGCCCCCTACTGGACTGTATGTGACTGATCGACTGTATCCTCACGAGCGCCCCCTACTGGACTGTATGTGACCGATCAACTGTATCCTCACCAGCGCCCCCTACTGGACTGTATGTGACCGATCGACTGTATCCTCACCAGCGCCCCCTACAGGACTGTATGTGATCGATCGACTGTATCCTCACCAGCGCCCACTACTGGACTGTATGTGACCGATCGACTGTATCCTCACCAGCGTCCCCTACTGGACTGTATGTGACCGATCGACTGTATCCTCACCAGCGTCCCCTACTGGACCGTATGTGACCGATCGACTGTATCCTCACCAGCACCCACTACTGGACTGTATGTGACCGATCGACTGTATCCTCACCAGCGTCCCCTACTGGACTGTATGTGACCGATCGACTGTATCCTCACCAGCGTCCCCTACTGGACTGTATGTGACCGATCGACTGTATCCTCACCAGCGTCCCCTACTGGACTGTATGTGACCGATCGACTGTATCCTCACCAGCGCCCCCTACTGGACTGTATGTGACCGATCGACTGTATCCTCACCAGCGCCCCCTACTGGACTGTATGTGACCGATCAACTGTATCCTCACCAGCGTCCCCTACTGGACTGTATGTGATCGATCGACTGTATCCTCACCAGCGCCCCCTACTGGACTGTATGCGACCGATCGACTGTATCCTCACCAGCGTCCCCTACTGGACTGTATGCGACCGATCGACTGTATCCTCACCAGCGCCCACTACTGGACTGTATGTGACCGATCGACTGTATCCTCACCAGCGCCCCCTACTGGACTGTATGTGATCGATCGACTGTATCCTCACCAGCGCCCACTACTGGACTGTATATGATCGACTGTATCCTCACCAGCACCCTCTACTGGACTGTATATGATCGACTGTATCCTCACCAGCGCCCACTACTGGACTGTATCCTCACCAGCGCCCCCTACTGGACTGTATGTGACCGATCAACTGTATCCTCACCAGTGAGCATTAACCCTAACCCTGCCATAGAGATACATATCCTCCCCAGGTAAATGTACTGTACACCTGTGAGTATTAACCCTAACCCTGCCATAGAGATACATATCCTCCCCAGGTAATGTACTGTACACCTGTGAGTAGTGCTGTAGGGTAAAGCAGCAGAAGACATAGGAGGATGAAGGTGAGGGGTATGGGGGAGGGGGATGAAGGGGAGGGGTATGTGTGGATACAGGGAAGGGGTATGGATGGATGAATGGGACAGGTATGGGGGGATGAATGGGAGTGGTATGGGGGATGAAGGGTAGGGGTATGAAGGGGAGGGGTATGTGTGGATACAGGGGAGGGGTATGGGGGGGATGAATGGGAGTGGTATGGGGGATGAATGGGAGTGGTATGGGGGGGGAGGGGTATGGATGGATGAATAAGAAGGATATGGGGGATGAAGGGGAAAGGGTATGAAGGGGAGGGGTATGTGTGGATACAGGGAAGGGGTATGGATGGATGAATGGGACAGGTATGGGGGATGAATGGGAGTGGTATGGGGGATGAAGGGTAGGGGTATGAAGGGGAGGGGTATGTGTGGATACAGGGGAGGGGTATGGGGGGGATGAATGGGAGTGGTATGGGGGATGAATGGGAGTGGTATGGGGGGGGAGGGGTATGGATGGATGAATAAGAAGGATATGGGGGATGAAGGGGAAAGGGTATGAAGGGGCGGGGTATGTGTGGATACAGGGGAGGGGTATGGGGAGATGAATGGGAGTGGTATGGGGGATGAAGGGGAGGGGTATGGATGGATGAATAAGACGGGTATGGGGGATGAAGGGGAAAGGGTATGAAGGGGCGGGGTATGTGTGGATACAGGGGAGGGGTATGGATGGATGAATGGGAGTGGTATGGGGGATGAAGGGGAGGGGTATGTGTGGATACAGGGGAGGGGTATGGATGGATGAATGGGAGGGGTATGGGGAGATGAATGGGAGTGGTATGGGGGGGGAGGGGTATGTCTGAATATAGGGAAGGGATATGGATGGATGAATGGGAGTGGTATGGGGGGATGAATGGGAGTGGTATGGGGGGATGAATGGAAGTGGTATGGGGGGATGAATGGGAGTGGTATGGGGGGGGATGAATGGGAGTGGTATGGGGGGGGATGAATGGGAGTGGATGGGGGATGAAGGGGAGGGGTATGAAGGGAAGGGGTATGGATGGATGAATGGGACGGGTATGGGGGGATGAATGGGAGTGGTATGGGGGGATGAATGGGAGTGGTATGGGGGGGATGAATGGGAATGGTATGGGGGGATGAATGGGAGGGGTATGTGTGGATACAGGGGAGGGGTATGAATGGGAGGGGTATGGGGGGATGAATGGGAGTGGTATGGGGGGATGAATGGGAGTGGTATGGGGGGGATGAATGGGAGTGGTATGGGGGGATGAATTGGAGGGGTATGTGTGGATACAGGGGAGGTGTATGGGGGGATGAATGGGAGTGGTATGGGGGAATGAATGGGAGTGGTATGGGGGATGAAGGGGAGGGGTATGAAGGGGAGGGGTATGTGTGGATACAGGGGAGGGTTATGGATGGATGAATGGGACGGGTATGGGGGGGGGATGAATGGGAGTGGTATGGGGATGAATGGGAGTGGTATGGGGGGATGAATAGGAGTGGTATGGGGGTATGAATAGGAGTGGTATGGGGTATGAAGGGGAGGGGTATGTGTGGATACAGGGGACGGGTATGGGGGGGATGAATGGGAGTGGTATGGGGGATGAAGGGGAGGGGTATGTGTGGATACAGGGGACGGGTATGGGGGGGATGAATGGGAGTGGTATGGGGGATGAAGGGGAGGGGTATGTGTGGATACAGGGGACGGGTATGGATGGATGAATGGGACGGGTATGGGGGGGATGAATGGGAGTGGTATGGGGGATGAAGGGGAGGGTATGTGTGGATACAGGGGAGGGGTATGGATGGATGAATGGGAGTGGTATGGGGGATGAAGGGGAGGGGTATGTGTGGATACAGGGGAGGGGTACGGATGGATGAATGGGAGTGGTATGGGGGATGAATGGGAGGGGTATGTGTGGATACAGGGGAGGGGTATGGATGGATGAATGGGACGGGTATGGGGGGGATGAATGGGAGTGGTATGGGGGATGAATGGGAGTGGTATGGGGGGGATGAATGGGAGTGGTATGGGGGGGGATGAATGGGAGGGGTATGTGTGGATACAGGGGAGGGGTATGGATGGATGAATGGGACGGGTATGGGGGGATGAATGGGAGTGGTATGGGGGATGAAGGGGAGATGTATGAAGGGGAGGGGTATGCGTGGATACAGGGGAGGGGTATGCATGGATGGGACGGGTATGGGGGGGATGAATGGGAGTGGTATGGGGGATGAATGGGAGTGGTATGGGGGGATGAATAGGAGTGGTATGGGGGATGAAGGGGAGGGGTATGAAGGGGAGGGGTATGTGTGGATACAGGGGAGGGGTATGGATGGATGAATGGGACGGGTATGGGGGGGATGAATGGAAGTGGTATGGGGGATGAAGGGGAGGGGTATGTGTGGATACAGGGGAGGGGTATGGATGGATGAATGGGAGTGGTATGGGGGATGAATGGGAGTGGTATGGGGGATGAAGGGGAGGGGTATGTGTGGATACAGGGGAGGGGTATGGATGGATGAATGGGAGTGGTATGGGGGATGAATGGGAGTGGTATGGGGGATGAAGGGGAGGGGTATGTGTGGATACAGGGGAGGGGTATGGATGGATAAATGGGAGTAGTATGGGGGATGAATGGGAGGGGGATGTGTGGATACAGGGGAGGGGTATGGATGGATGAATGGGAGTGGTATGGGGGATGAAGGGAAGGGGTATGTGTGGATACAGGGGAGGGGTATGGATAGATGAATAGGACGGGTATGGGGGGATGAATGGGAGTGGTATGGGGGATGAAGGGGAGGGGTATGTGTGGATACAGGGGAGGGGTATGGATGGATAAATGGGACGGGTATGGGGGGATGAATGGGACGGGTATGGGGGGATGAATGGGAGTGGTATGTGTGGATACAGGGGAGGGGTATGGATGGATAATTGAGAGTGGTATGGGGGATGAATGGGAGGGGTATGGGGGGATGAATGGGAGTGGTATGGGGGGGAGGGGTATGGATGGATGAATGGGACGGGTATGGGGGATGAAGGGGAGGGGTATGTGTGGATACAGGGGAGGTGTATGGATGGATGAATTGGAGTGGTATGGGGGATGAAGGGGAGGGGTATGTGTGGATACAGGGGAGGGGTATGGATGGATGAATGAGAGGTATATGGGGGGATGAATGAGAGTGGTATGGGGGATGAAGGGGAGGGGTATGTGTGGATACAGGGGAGGGGTATGGATGGATGAATTGGAGGGGTATGGGGAGATGAATGAGAGTGGTATGGGGGATGAAGGGGAGGCATATGTGTGGATACAGGGGAGGGGTATGGATGGATGAATGGGAGGGGTATGGGGGGATGAATGAGAGTGGTATGGAGGATGAAGGTGAGGGGTATGTGTGGATACAGGGGAGGGGTATGGATGGATGAATGTGACGGTTATGGGGGGATGAATGGGAGTGGTATGGGGGATAAAGGGGAGGGGTATGTGTGGATACAGGGGAGGGGTATGGATGGATGAATGTGACGGTTATGGGGGGATGAATGGGAGTGGTATGGGGGATGAATGGGAGTAGTATGGGGGGGATGAATGGGAGGGGTATGTGTGGATACAGGGGAGGGGTATGGATGGATGAATGGGACGGGTATGGGGGGATGAATGGGAGTGGTATGGGGAATGAAGGGGAGGGGTATGAAGGGGAGGGGTATGTGTGGATACAGGGGAGGGGTATGGATGGATGAATGGGACGGGTATGGGGGGGATGAATGGGAGTGGTATGGGGGACGAATGGGAGTGGTATGGGGGGATGAATAGGAGTGTTATGGGGGATGAAGGGAAGGGGTATGAAGGGGAGGGGTATGTGTGGATACAGGGGAGGGGTATGGATGGATGAATGGGACGGGTATGGGGGGGATGAATGGGAGTGGTATGGGGGATGAAGGGGAGGGGTATGTGTGGATACAGGGGAGGGGTATGGATGGATGAATGGGAGTGGTATGGGGGATGAAGGGGAGGGGTATGTGTGGATACAGGGGAGGGGTATGGATGGATGAATGGGAGTGGTATGGGGGATGAATGGGAGTGGTATGGGGGATGAAGGGGAGGGGTATGTGTGGATACAGGGGAGGGGTATGGATGGATGAATGGGAGTGGTATGGGGGATGAATGGGAGGGGTATGTGTGGATACAGGGGAGGGGTATGGATGGATGAATGGGAGTGGTATGGGGGATGAATGGGAGTGGTATGGGGGGATGAATGGGAGTGGTATGGGTGATGAAGGGGAGGGGTATGTGTGGATACAGGGGAGGGGTATGGATGGATGAATGGGAGTGGTATGGGGGATGAATGGGAGGGGTATGTGTGGATACAGGGGAGGGGTATGGATGGATGAATGGGACGGGTATGGGGGGAAGAATGCGAGTGGTATGGGGGATGAAGGGAAGGGGTATGGGGGGAGGGGTATGTGTGGATACAGGGGAGGGGTATGGATGGATGAATGTGACGGTTATGGGAGGATGAATGGGAGTGGTATGGGGGATGAAGGGGAGGGGTATGTGTGGATACAGGGGAGGGGTATGGATGGATGAATGTGACGGTTATGGGAGGATGAATGGGAGTGGTATGGGGGATGAAGGGGAGGGGTATGTGTGGATACAGGGGAGGGGTATGGATGGATGAATGTGACGGTTATGGGGGGATGAATGGGAGTGGTATGGGGGATGAATTGGAGGGGTATGTGTGGATACAGGGGAGGGGTATGGATAGATGAATGGGACGGGTATGGGGGGACGAATGGGAGTGGTATGGGGGATGAAGGGGAGGGGTATGTGTGGATACAGGGGAGGGGTATGGATGGATGAATGGGACGGGTATGGGGGGATGAATGGGACGGGTATGGGGGGATTAATGGGAGTGGTATGTGTGGATACAGGGGAGGGGTATGGATGGATGAATGAGAGTGGTATGGGGGATGAATGGGAGGGGTATGGGGGGATGAATGGGAGTGGTATGGGGGGGGAGGGGTATGGATGGATGAATAGGACGGGTATGGGGGATGAAGGGGAGGGGTATGTGTGGATACAGGGGAGGTGTATGGATGGATGAATTGGAGTGGTATGGGGGATGAAGGGGAGGGGTATGTGTGGATACAGGGGAGGGGTATGGATGGATGAATGAGAGGGATATGGGGGGATGAATGAGAGTGGTATGGGGGATGAAGGGGAGGGGTATGTGTGGATACAGGGGAGGGGTATGGATGGATGAATTGGAGGGGTATGGGGGGATGAATGAGAGTGGTATGGGGGATGAAGGGGAGGGGTATGTGTGGATACAGAAGAGGGGTATGGATGGATGAATGGGAGGGGTATGGGGGGATGAATGAGAGTGGTATGGGGGATGAAGGGGAGGGGTATGTGTGGATACAGGGGAGGGGTATGGATGGATGAATGTGACGGTTATGGGGGGATGAATGGGAGTGGTATGGGAGATGAAGGGGAGGGGTATGGATGGATGAATGTGACGGTTATGGGGGGATGAATGGGAGTGGTATGGGGGGGATGAATGGGAGTGGTATGGGGGGGATGAATGGGAGTGGTATGTGTGGATACAGGGGAGGGGTATGGATGGATGAATGGGACGGGTATGGGGGGGATGAATGGGAGTGGTATGGGGGATGAAGGGGAGGGGTATGTGTGGATACAGGGGAGGGGTATGGATGGATGAATGGGAGTAGTATGGGGGATGAATGGGAGTGGTATGGGGGGATGAATGGGAGTGGAATGGGGGATGAAGGGGAGGGGTATGTGTGGATACAGGGGAGGGGTATGGATGGATGAATGGGAGTGGTATGGGGGATGAATGGGAGTGGTATGGGGGATGAATGGGAGTGGTATGGGGGGATGAAGGGGAGGGGTATGTGTGGATACAGGGAAGGGGTATGGATGGATGAATGGGAGTGGTATGGGGGATGAATGGGAGGGGTATGTGTGGATACAGGGGAGGGGTATGGATGGATGAATGGGAGTGGTATGGGGGGATGAATGGGAGTGGAATGGGGGATGAAGGGGAGGGGTATGTGTGGATACAGGGGAGGGGTATGGATGGATGAATGGGAGTGGTATGGGGGATGAATGGGAGGGGTATGTGTGGATACAGGGGAGGGGTATGGATGGATGAATGGGATGGGTATGGGGGGAAGAATGCGAGTGGTATGGGGGATGAAGGGAAGGGGTATGTGTGGATACAGGGGAGGGGTATGGATGGATGAATGTGACGGTTATGGGGGGACGAGTGGGAGTGGTATGGGGGATGAAGGGGAGGAGTATGTGTGGATACAGGGGAGGGGTATGGATGGATGAATGTGACGGTTATGGGGGGATGAATGGGAGTGGTATGGGGGATGAAGGGGAGGGGTATGTGTGGATACAGGGGAGGGGTATGGATGGATGAATGTGACGGTTATGGGAGGATGAATGGGAGTGGTATGGGGGATGAAGGGGAGGGGTATGTGTGGATACAGGGGAGGGGTATGGATGGATGAATGTGACGGTTATGGGGGGATGAGTGGGAGTGGTATGGGGGATGAATTGGAGGGGTATGTGTGGATACAGGGGAGGGGTATGGATAGATGAATAGGACGGGTATGGGGGGATGAATGGGAGTGGTATGGGGGATGAAGGGGAGGGGTATGTGTAGATACAGGGGAGGGGTATGGATGGATGAATGGGACGGGTATGGGGGGATGAATGGGACGGGTATGGGGGGATGAATGGGAGTGGTATGTGTGGATACAGGGGAGGGGTATGGATGGATGAATGAGAGTGGTATGGGGGATGAATGGGAGGGGTATGGGGGGATGAATGGGAGTGGTATGGGGGGGAGGGGTATGGATGGATGAATAGGACGGGTATGGGGGATGAAGGGGAGGGGTATGTGTGGATACAGGGGAGGTGTATGGATGGATGAATTGGAGTGGTATGGGGGATGAAGGGGAGGGGTATGTGTGGATACAGGGGAGGGGTATGGATGGATGAATTGGAGGGGGATGAATGAGAGTGGTATGGGGGATGAAGGGGAGGGGTATGTGTGGATACAGGGGAGGGGTATGGATGGATGAATGGGAGGGGTATAGGGGGATGAATGGGAGGGGAATGTGTGGATACAGGGGAGGGGTATGGATGGATGAATGGGAGAGGTATGGGGGATGAAGGGGAGGGGGATGTGTGGATACAGGGGAGGGGTATGGGAGGATGAATGGGAGGGGTATGGGGGATGAAGGGGAGGGGTATGTGTGGATACAGGGGAGGGGTATGGATGGATGAATGGGAGTGGTATGGGGGATGAAGGGAGGGGTATGGGGGGGAGGGGTATGTGTGGATACAGGGAAGGAGTATGGATGGATGAATGGGAGTGGTATGGGGGATGAAGGGGAGGGGTATGTGTGGATACAGGGGAGGGGTATGGATGGATGAATGGGAGTGGTATGGGGGATGAAGGGGAGGGGGATGTGTGGATACAGGGGAGGGGTATGGATGGATGAATGGGAGGGGTATGGGGGGATGAATGGGAGTGGTATGTGTGGATACAGGGGAGGGGTATGGATGGATGAATGGGAGTGGTATGGGGGATGAAGCGGAGGGGATGTGTGGATACAGGGGAGGGGTATGGATGGATGAATGGGAGGGGTATGGGGGGATGAATGGGAGTGGTATGGGGGATGAAGGGGAGGGGTATGGCGGGGAGGGGTATGTGTGGATACAGGGGACGGATATGGATGGATGAATGGGACGGGTATGGGGGGGATGAATGGGAGTGGTATGGGGGATGAAGGGTAGGGGTATGTGTGGATACAGGGGAGGGGTATGGATGGATGAATGGGACGGGTATGGGGGATGAAGGGGAGGGGTATGTGTGGATACAGGGGAGGGGTATGGATGGATGAATGGGAGTGGTATTGGGGATGAAGGGGAGGGGTATGTGTGGATACAGGGGAGGGGTATGGATGGATGAATGGGAGGGGTATGGGGGATGAAGGGGAGGGGTATGAAGGGGAGGGTTATGTGTGGATACAGGGGACGGGGATGGGGGATGAAAGAGAGTGGTATGGGGGATGAAGGGGAGGTGTATGTGTGGATACAGGGGAGGGGTATGCATGGAGGAATGAGAGGGGTATGGGGGGATGAATGGGAGGGGTATGGGGGGATGAATGAGAGTGGTATGGGGGATGAAGGGGAGGGGTATGTGTGGATACAGGGGAGGGGTATGGATGGATGAATGGGAGGGGTATGGGGGGATGAATGGGAGTGGTATGGGGGATGAATGGAAGGGGTATGTGTGGATACAGGGGAGGGGTATGGATGGATGAATGGGAGGGGTATGGGGGATGAAGGGGAGGGGGATGTGTGGATACAGGGGAGGGGTATGGATGGGTGAATGGGAGGGGTATGGGAGGATGAATGGGAGTGGTATGGGAGATGAAGGGGAGGGGTATGTGTGGATACAGGGGAGGGGTATGGATGGATGAATGGGAGTGGTATGGGGGATGAAGGGGAGGGGTATGGGGGGGAGGGGTATGTGTGGATACAGGGAAGGGGTATGGATGGATGAATGGGAGTGGTATGGGGGATGAAGGGGAGGGGTATGTGTGGATACAGGGGAGGGGTATGGATGGATGAATGGGAGTGGTATGGGGATGAAGGGGAGGGGGATGTGTGGATACAGGGGAGGGGTATGGATGGATGAATGGGAGGGGTATGGGGAAATGAATGGGAGGGGTATGGGGGATGAAGGGTAGGGGTATGTGTGGATACAGGGGAGAGGTATGGATGGATGAATGGGACGGGTATGGGGGATGAAGGGGAGGGGTATGTGTGGATACAGGGGAGGGGTATGGATGGATGAATGGGAGTGGTATGGGGGATGAAGGGGAGGGGTATGTGTGGATACAGGGGAGGGGTATGGATGGATGAATGGGAGGGGTATGGGGGATGAAGGGGAGGGTTATGTGTGGATACAGGGGACGGGGATGGGGGATGAAAGAGAGTGGTATGGGGGATGAAGGGGAGGGGTATGTGTGGATACAGGGGAGGGGTATGGATGGAGGAATGAGAGGGGTATGGGGGGATGAATGGGAGGGGTATGGGGGGATGAATGGGAGTGGTATGGGGGATGAAGGGGAGGGGTATGTGTGGATACAGGGGAGGGGTATGGATGGAGGAATGAGAGGGGTATGGGGGGATGAATGAGAGTGGTATGGGGGATGAAGGGGAGGGGTATGTGTGGATACAGGGGAGGGGTATGGATGGATGAATGGGAGGGGTATGGGGGGATGAATGGGAGTGGTATGGGGGATGAATGGGAGGGGTATGTGTGGATACAGGGGAGGGGTATGGATGGATGAATGGGAGGGGTATGGGGGATGAAGGGGAGGGGGATGTGTGGATACAGGGGAGGGGTATGGATGGATGAATGGGAGGGGTATGGGAGGATGAATGGGAGTGGTATGGGAGATGAAGGGGAGGGGTATGTGTGGATACAGGGGAGGGGTATGGATGGATGAATGGGAGTGGTATGGGGGAAGAAGGGGAGGGGTATGTGTGGATACAGGGAAGGGGTATGGATGGATGAATGGGAGTGGTATGGGGGATGAAGGGGAGGGGTATGTGTGGATACAGGGGAGGGGTATGGATGGATGAATGGGAGTGGTATGGGGGATGAAGGGGAGGGGGATGTGTGGATACTGGGGAGGGGTATGGATGGATGAATGGGAGGGGTATGGGGAGATGAATGGGAGGGGTATGGGGGATGAAGGGGAGGGGTATGTGTGGATACAGGGGAGGGGTATGGATGGATGAATTGGAGTTGTATGGGGGATGAAGGGGAGGGGTATGGGGGATGAAGGGGAGGGGTATAGGGGATGAAGGGAAGGGGTATGGGGGAGGGGTATGTGTGGATACAGGGGACGGGTATGGATGGAAGAATGGGACGGGTATGGGGGATGAAGGGGAGGGGTATGGGGGGATGAATGAGAGTGGTATGGGGGATGAAGGGGAGGGGTATGTGTAGATACAGGGGAGGGGTATGGATGGATGAATGGGAGGGGTATGGGGGGATGAATGGGAGGGGTATGGGGGATGAAGGGGAGGGGTATGTGTGGATACAGGGGAGGGGTATGGATGGATGAATGGGAGGGGTATGGGGGGATGAATGGGAGTGGTATGGGGGATGAATGGGAGGGGTATGTGTGGATAGAGGGGAGGGGTATGGATGATGAATGGGAGGGGTATGGGGGATGAAGGGGAGGGGGGTGTGTGGATACAGGGGAGGGGTATGGATGGATGAATGGGAGGGGTATGGGAGGATGAATGGGAGTGGTATGGGGGATGAAGGGGAGGGGTATGGGGGGGGGAGGGGTCTGTGTGGATACAGGGGAGGGGTATGGATGGATGAATGGGAGGGGTATGGGGAGATGAATGGGAGGGGTATGGGGGATGAAGGGGAGGGGTATGTGTGGATACAGGGGAGGGGTATGGATGGATGAATGGGAGTGGTATGGGGGATGAATGGGAGTGGTATGGGGAATGAAGGGGAGGGGGATGTGTGGATACAGGGGAGGGGTATGGATGGATGAATGGGAGTGGTATGGGGGATGAATGGGAGTGGTATGGGGGATAAAGGGGAGGGGGATGTGTGGATACAGGGGAGGGGTATGGATGGATGAATGGGAGGGGTATGGGGGATGAATGGGAGTGGTATGGGGGATGAAGGGGAGGGGTATGTGTGGATACAGGGGAGGGGTATGGATGGATGAATGGGAGTGGTATGGGGGATGAATGGGAGTGGTATGGGGGGATGAATGGGAGTGGTATGGGGGATGAAGGGGAGGGGGTATGTGTGGATACAGGGGAGGGGTATGGATGGATGAATTGGAGTGGTATGGGGGATGAAGGGGAGGGGTATGGGGGATGAAGGGGAGGGGTATGGGGGATGAAGGGAAGGGGTATGGGGGGATACAGGGGAGGGGTATGGATGGATGAATGGGACGGGTATGGGGGATGAAGGGGAGGGGTATGTGTGGATACAGGGGAGGGGTATGGATGGATGAAGGGGAGGGGTATGTGTGGATACAGGGGACGGGGATGGGGGATGAAAGAGAGTGGTATGGGGGATGAAGGGGAGGGGTATGTGTGGATACAGGGGAGGGGTATGCATGGAGGAATGAGAGGGGTATGGGGGGATGAATGGGAGGGGTATGGGGGGATGAATGGGAGTGGTATGGGGGATGAAGGGGAGGGGTATGTGTGGATACAGGGGAGGGGTATGGATGGAGGAATGAGAGGGGTATGGGGGGATGAATGGGAGTGGTATGGGGGGATGAATGAGAGTGGTATGGGGGATGAAGGGGAGGGGTATGTGTGGATACAGGGGAGGGGTATGGATGGATGAATGGAAGGGGTATGGGGGGATGAATGGGAGTGGTATGGGGGATGAATGGGAGGGGTATGTGTGGATACAGGGGAGGGGTATGGATGGATGAATGGGAGGGGTATGGGGATGAAGGGGAGGGGGATGTGTGGATACAGGGGAGGGGTATGGATGGGTGAATGGGAGGGGTATGGGAGGATGAATGGGAGTGGTATGGGAGATGAAGGGGAGGGGTATGTGTGGATACAGGGGAGGGATATGGATGGATGAATGGGAGTGGTATGGGGGATGAAGGGGAGGGGTATGGGGGGGAGGGGTATGTGTGGATACAGGGAAGGGGTATGGATGGATGAATGGGAGTGGTATGGGGGATGAAGGGGAGGGGTATGTGTGGATACAGGGGAGGGGTATGGATGGATGAATGGGAGTGGTATGGGGATGAAGGGGAGGGGGATGTGTGGATACAGGGGAGGGGTATGGATGGATGAATGGGAGGGGTATGGGGAGATGAATGGGAGGGGTATGGGGGATGAAGGGTAGGGGTATGTGTGGATACAGGGGAGGGGTATGGATGGATGAATGGGACGGGTATGGGGGATGAAGGGGAGGGGTATGTGTGGATACAGGGGAGGGGTATGGATGGATGAATGGGAGTGGTATGGGGGATGAAGGGGAGGGGTATGTGTGGATACAGGGGAGGGGTATGGATGGATGAATGGGAGGGGTATGGGGGATGAAGGGGAGGGGTATGAAGGGGAGGGTTATGTGTGGATACAGGGGACGGGGATGGGGGATGAAAGAGAGTGGTATGGGGGATGAATGGGAGGGGTATGGATGGAGGAATGAGAGGGGTATGGGGGGATGAATGGGAGGGGTATGGGGGGATGAATGGGAGTGGTATGGGGGATGAAGGGGAGGGGTATGTGTGGATACAGGGGAGGGGTATGGATGGAGGAATGAGAGGGGTATGGGGGGATGAATGGGAGTGGTATGGGGGGATGAATGTGAGTGGTATGGGGGATGAAGGGGAGGGGTATGTGTGGATACAGGGGATCGGTATGGATGGATGAATGGGAGGGGTATGGGGGGATGAATGGGAGTGGTATGGGGGATGAATGGGAGGGGTATGTGTGGATACAGGGGAGGGGTATGGATGGATGAATGGGAGTGGTATGGGGGATGAAGGGGAGGGGTATGGGGGCGGAGGGGTATGTGTGGAT
>NW_026608115.1:67500-87929 GCF_029499605.1 Hyla sarda
GCATTGACATGCGTTTTTCCGAACGGCGTCAGGAGCTCCGCCAGGATATGGACTCTGTTCGCACGAGGCGTTTCTTCTCCCCGGCTCCTCTCTCCTCTGGTCCCCTGCAATCTGTTCCTGTGCCTCCCGCCGTGGAGGCTATGCAGGTCGACCGGTCTCGCCTGACACCCCAAGAGAGGACACGACGCCGCATGGAGAATCTCTGCCTGTACTGTGCTAGTACCGAACACTTCCTGAAGGATTGTCCTATCCGTCCTCCCCGCCTGGAAAGACGTCCGCTGACTCCGCACAAAGGTGAGACAGTCCTTGATGTCTACTCTGCTTCTCCACGTCTTACTGTGCCTGTGCGGATGTCTGCCTCTGCCTTCTCCTTCTCTGCTGTGGCCTTCTTGGACTCTGGATCTGCAGGAAATTTCATCTTAGCCTCTCTCGTCAACAGGTTCAACATCCCGGTGACCAGTCTCGCCAGACCCCTCTACATCAATTGTGTAAACAATGAAAGATTGGACTGTACTATACGTTTCCGCACGGAGCCCCTTCTAATGTGCATCGGATCTCATCACGAGAGGATTGAACTGTTGGTCCTCCCCAATTGCACTTCTGAAATCCTTCTTGGACTTCCCTGGCTTCAACTCCATTCCCCAATCCTGGATTGGTCCACTGGGGAGATCAAGAGTTGGGGGCCCTCTTGTTCCAAGGACTGCTTAAAACCAGTTCCCAGTAAACCTTGCCGTGTCCCTGTGCTTCCTCATGTAACCGGTCTCCCTAAGGCCTATATGGACTTTGCGGACGTTTTTTGCAAAAAACAAGCTGAGACTCTACCTCCTCACAGGCCTTATGATTGTCCCATTGACCTCCTCCCGGGCACTACTCCACCCCGGGGCAGAATCTATCCTCTGTCCGTCCCAGAGACTCTTGCCATGTCTGAATACGTCCAAGAAAATTTAAAAAAGGGCTTTATCCGTAAATCCTCCTCTCCTGCCGGAGCCGGATTTTTCTTTGTGTCCAAAAAAGATGGCACTCTACGTCCTTGCATTGACTACCGCGGTCTTAATAAAATCACGGTTAAGAACCGCTACCCCCTACCCCTCATCTCTGAACTCTTTGATCGTCTCCAAGGTGCCCATATTTTTACCAAACTGGACTTAAGAGGTGCTTATAATCTCATCCGCATCAGAGAGGGGGATGAATGGAAAACGGCATTTAACACCAGAGATGGACACTTTGAGTATCTGGTCATGCCCTTTGGTCTATGCAACGCCCCTGCCGTCTTCCAAGACTTTGTTAATGAAATTTTTCGTGATCTACTATACTCCTGTGTTGTTGTATATCTGGACGATATCCTGATTTTTTCTGCCAATCTTGAAGAACACCGCCAGCATGTCCGTATGGTTCTTCAGAGACTTCGTGATAATCAACTCTATGCCAAAATAGAGAAATGTCTGTTTGAATGCCAATCTCTTCCTTTTCTAGGATACTTGGTCTCTGGCCAGGGACTACAAATGGACCCAGATAAACTCTCTGCCGTCTTAGATTGGCCACGCCCCTCCGGACTCCGTGCCATCCAACGTTTTTTGGGGTTCGCCAATTATTACAGGCAATTTATTCCACATTTTTCTACCATTGTGGCTCCTATTGTGGCTTTAACAAAAAAAAATGCCGATCCCAAGTCTTGGCCTCCTCAAGCGGAAGACGCCTTTAAACGACTCAAGTCTGCCTTTTCTTCGGCTCCCGTGCTCTCCAGACCTGACCCATCTAAACCCTTCCTATTGGAGGTTGATGCCTCCTCAGTGGGAGCTGGAGCTGTCCTTCTACAAAAAAACTCTTCCGGGCATGCTGTTACTTGTGGTTTTTTTTCCAGGACCTTCTCTCCGGCGGAGAGGAACTACTCCATCGGGGATCGAGAGCTTCTAGCCATTAAATTAGCACTTGAGGAATGGAGGCATCTGCTGGAGGGATCAAGATTTCCAGTTATTATTTACACCGATCACAAGAACCTCTCCTACCTCCAGTCTGCCCAACGGCTGAATCCTCGTCAGGCCAGGTGGTCTCTGTTCTTTGCCCGATTTAATTTTGAAATTCACTTTCGGCCTGCTGATAAAAACATTAGGGCCGATGCTCTCTCTCGTTCCTCAGATGCCTCTGAAATTGAACTCTCTCCTCAACACATCATTCCTCCTGACTGCCTGATTTCCACTTCTCCAGTCTCCATCAGGCAAACTCCTCCAGGAAAGACCTTTGTTTCTCCACGCCAACGCCTTGGGATCCTCAAATGGGGTCACTCCTCCCATCTCGCAGGTCATGCGGGCATCAAGAAATCTGTGCAACTCATCTCTCGCTTCTATTGGTGGCCGACTCTAGAGACTGATGTGGTGGACTTTGTGCGAGCCTGCACTATCTGTGCCCGGGATAAGACTCCTCGCCAGAAGCCCGCTGGTTTTCTTCATCCTCTACCTGTCCCCGAACAACCTTGGTCTCTGATTGGTATGGATTTTATTACTGACTTACCCCCATCCCATGGCAACACTGTTATTTGGGTGGTCGTTGATCGATTCTCCAAAATGGCACATTTCATCCCTCTTCCTGGTCTTCCTTCAGCGCCTCAGTTGGCTAAACAATTTTTTGTACACATTTTTCGTCTTCACGGGTTGCCTACACAGATCGTCTCGGATAGAGGCGTCCAATTTGTGTCTAAATTCTGGAGGGCTCTCTGTAAACAACTCAAGATTAAATTAAATTTTTCTTCTGCATACCATCCTCAATCCAATGGACAAGTAGAGAGAATTAACCAGATCTTGGGTGACTATTTACGACATTTTGTTTCCTCCCGCCAGGATGACTGGGCAGATCTTCTACCTTGGGCCGAATTCTCGTATAATTTCAGAATCTCTGAATCTTCCTCCAAATCTCCGTTTTTCGTGGTGTACGGCCGTCACCCTCTTCCCCCCCTCCCTACCCCCTTGCCCTCTGGTCTGCCCGCTGTGGATGAAATTTCTCGTGATCTTTCCACCATATGGAAAGAGACCCAAAATTCTCTCTTACAGGCTTCTTCTCGCATGAAGAGATTCGCAGATAAGAAAAGAAGAGCTCCTCCCATTTTTTCCCCTGGAGACAAGGTATGGCTCTCCGCTAAATATGTCCGTTTCCGTGTCCCGAGCTATAAGTTGGGACCACGCTATCTTGGTCCTTTTAAAGTTTTGTGTCAAATTAATCCTGTCTCTTACAAACTTCTTCTTCCTCCTTCTCTTCGTATCCCTAATGCCTTTCACGTCTCTCTTCTTAAACCTCTCATCCTCAACCGTTTTTCTCCTAAATCTGTTCCTCCCACTCCTGTTTCCGGCTCCTCGGACATCTTCTCTGTCAAAGAGATTTTGGCCTCTAAAAAGGTCAGGGGAAGAACTTTTTTTTTAGTGGATTGGGAGGGTTGTGGTCCAGAAGAGAGGTCCTGGGAACCTGAGGACAATATCCTGGACAAAAGTCTGATCCTCAGGTTCTCAGGCCCCAAGAAGAGGGGGAGACCCAAGGGGGGGGGTACTGTTACGCCGAGCGCTCCGGGTCCCCGCTCCTCCCCGGAGCGCTCGCTACACTTCCCTCACTGCAGCGCCCCGGTCGGTTCCACGGACCCGGGGCGCTGCGTTACCACCTCCGGCCGGGATGCGATTCGCGATGCGGGTAGCGCCCGCTCGCGATGCGCACCCCGGCTCCCGTACCTTACTCGCTCCCCGTCAGTTCTGTCCCGGCGCGCGCGGCCCCGCTCCCTAGGGCGCGCGCGCGCCGGGTCTTTGCGATTTAAAGGGCCACTGCACCGCTGATTGGTGCAGTGGTTCCAATTAGTGTTTACACCTGTGCACTTCCCTATATCACCTCACTTCCCCTTCACTCCCTCGCCGGATCTTGTTGCCCTAGTGCCAGTGAAAGCGTTCCTTGTGTGTTCCTTGCCTGTGATTCCAGACCTTCTGCCGTTGCCCCTGACTACGATCCTTGCTGCCTGCCCCGACCTTCTGCTACGTCCGACCTTGCTTCTGTCTACTCCCTTGTACCGCGCCTATCTTCAGCAGCCAGAGAGGTTGAGCCGTTGCTAGGGGATACGACCTGGTCACTACCGCCGCAGCAAGACCATCCCGCTTTGCGGCGGGCTCTGGTGAAAACCAGTAGTGACTTAGAACCGATCCTCTAGCACGGTCCACGCCAATCCCTCTCTGGCACAGAGGATCCACCACCTGCCAGCCGGCATCGTGACAATATATATATATATATATATACACATAGGATAATACATGTACAGAGGTGATATATATATATATATAGGATAATACATGTACAGAGGTGATATATATATATATATATATATAGGATAATACATGTACAGAGGTGATATATATATATATAGGATAATACATGTACAGAGGTGATATATATATATATAGGATAATACATGTACAGAGGTGATATATATATATATAGGATAATACATGTACAGAGGTGTATATATATATATATATAGGATAATACATGTACAGAGGTGATATATATATAGGATAATACATGTACAGAGGTGATATATATATATAGGATAATACATGTACAGAGGTGATATATATATATGATAATACATGTACAGAGGTGATATATATATATATATATAGGATAATACATGTACAGAGGTGATATATATATATATATATAGGATAATACATGTACAGAGGTGATATATATATATATATATATATAGGATAATACATGTACAGAGGTGATATATATATATATATATATAGGATAATACATGTACAGAGGTGATATATATATATATATATAGGATAATACATGTACAGAGGTGATATATATATATATAGGATAATACATGTACAGAGGTGATATATATATATATATAGGATAATACATGTAGAGAGGTGATATATATATATATATATATATATATATAGGATAATACATGTACAGAGGTGATATATATATATATATATATATATAGGATAATACATGTACAGAGGTGATATATATATATATATAGGATAATACATGTGTACAGAGGTGATATATATATATATATAGGATAATACATGTACAGAGGTGATATATATATATAGGATAATACATGTACAGAGGTGATATATATATATATATATATATATATATATAGGATAATACATGTACAGAGGTGATATATATATATATATATATATAGGATAATACATGTACAGAGGTGATATATATATATAGGATAATACATGTACAGAGGTGATATATATATATATAGGATAATACATGTACAGAGGTGATATATATATATATATATATATATATATATAGGATAATACATGTACAGAGGTGATATATATATATAGGATAATACATGTACAGAGGTGATATATATATATATATAGGATAATACATGTACAGAGGTGATATATATATATATATATAGGATAATACATGTACAGAGGTGATATATATATATATATAGGATAATACATGTACAGAGGTGATATATATATATAGGATAATACATGTACAGAGGTGATATATATATATATAGGATAATACATGTACAGAGGTGATATATATATATATATATATATATATATATATATATAGGATAATACATGTACAGAGGTGATATATATATATATATATATAGGATAATACATGTACAGAGGTGATATATATATATATATATATATATATATATATATATATAGGATAATACATGTACAGAGGTGATATATATATATGTGGACGCTCTTACCTGGGCGGGGTCCAGTGAACGCTCTTATCTGGGCGGGGTCCAGTGGACGCTCTTATCTGGGTGGGGTCCAGTGAACGCTCTTATCTGGGCGGGGTCCAGTGGACGCTCTTATCTGGGCGGGGTCCAGTGGACGCTCTTACCTGGGTGGGGTCCAGTGGACGCTCTTATCTGGGCGGGGTCCAGTGGACGCTCTTACCTGGGTGGGGTCCAGTGGACGCTCTTATCTGGGCGGGGTCCAGTGGACGCTCTTACCTGGGTGGGGTCCAGTGGACGCTCTTACCTGGGCGGGGTCCAGTGGACGCTCTTATCTGGGCGGGGTCCTGTGGACGCTTTTACCAGGGGCGGGTCCAGTGGACGCTCTTATCTGTGCGGGGTCCTGTGGACGCTCTTACCAGGGGCGGGTCCAGTGGACGCTCTTACCTGGGCGGGGTCCTGTGGACGCTCTTACCTGGGCGGGGTCCAGTGAACGCTCTTATCTGGGCGGGGTCCAGTGGACGCTCTTACCTGGGTGGGGTCCAGTGGACGCTCTTATCTGGGCGGGGTCCTGTGGACGCTTTTACCAGGGGTGGGTCCAGTGGACGCTCTTATCTGTGCGGGGTCCTGTGGACGCTCTTACCAGGGGTGGGTCCAGTGGACGCTCTTACCTGGGCGGGGTCCTGTGGACGCTCTTACCAGGGGCGGGTCCAGTGGATGCTCTTATCTGGGTGGGGTACAGTGGATGCTCTTATCTGGGCGGGGTCCAGTGGACGCTCTTATCTGGGCGGGGTCCAGTGGACGCTCTTACCTGGGCGGGGTCCAGTGGACATCCTTTCCTGGGTGGGATCCAGTGGACGCTCTTACCTGGGCGGGGTCCAGTGGACGCTCTTACCTGGGCGGGGTCCAGTGGACGCTCTTACCTGGGCGGGTTCCTGTGGACGCTCTTACCAGGGGCGGGGTCCAGTGGACATCCTTTCCTGGGCGGGATCCAGTGGACGCTCTTACCTAGGTGGGGTCCAGTGGACATACTTTCCTGGGCGGGGTCCAGTGGACGCTCTTATCTGGGCGGGGTCCAGTGGATGCTCTTACCTGGGCGGGGTCCAGTGGACGCTCTTATCTGGGCGGGGTGCAGTGGACATCCTTTCCTGGGCGGGGTCCAGTGGACGCTATTACCTGGGCGGGGTCCAGTGGACGCTCTTACCTGGGCGGGGTCCAGTGGACGCTCTTACCTGGGCGGGGTCCAGTGGACGCTCTTATCTGGGCGGGGTCCAGTGGACGCTCTTATCTGGGCGGGGTCCAGTGGACGCTCTTATCTGGGCGGGGTCCAGTGGACGCTCTTACCTGGGCAGGGTCCAGTGGACGCTCTTACCTGGGCGGGGTCCAGTGGACGCTCTTACCTGGGCGGGGTCCAGTGGACGCTCTTACTTGGGCGGGGTCCAGTGGACGCTCTTATCTGGGCGGGGTCCAGTGGACATCCTTTCCTGGGCGGGGTTCTGGGGGCGCTCTTACCTGGGCGGGGTCCAGTGGACGCTCTTACCTGGGCGGGGTCCAGTGGACGCTCTTACCTGGGCGGGGTCCAGTGGACATCCTTTCCTGGGCGGGGTCCAGTGGACGCTCTTACCTGGGCGGGGTCCAGTGGACGCTCTTACGAGGGCGGGGTCCAGTGGACGCTTACCTGGGCGGGGTCCAGTGGACGCTCTTACCTGGGCGGGGTCCAGTGGACGCTCTTACCTGGGCGGGGTCCAGTGGACATCCTTTCCTGGGCGGAGTTCTGGGGGCGCTCTTACCTGGGCGGGGTCCAGTGGACGCTCTTACCTGGGCGGGGTCCAGTGGACATCCTTTCCTGGGCGGGGTTCTGGGGGCGCTCTTACCTGGGCGGGGTCCAGTGGACGCTCTTACCTGGGCGGGGTCCAGTGGACATCCTTTCCTGGGCGGGGTTCTGGGGGCGCTCTTACCTGGGTGGGGTCCAGTGGACACTCTTACCTGGGCGGGGTCCAGTGGACACTCTTACCTGGGCGGGGTCCAGTGGACGCTCTTACCTGGGCGGGGTCCAGTGGACGCTCTTATCTGGGCGGGGTCCAGTGGACATCCTTTCCTGGGCGGGGTTCTGGGGGCGCTCTTACCTGGGCGGGGTCCAGTGGACGCTCTCACCTGGGCGGGGTCCAGTGGACATCCTTTCCTGGGCGGGGTCCAGTGGACGCTCTTACCTGGGCGGGGTCCAGTGGACGCTCTTACCTGGGCGGGGTCCAGTGGACGCTCTTACCTGGGCGGGGTCCAGTGGATGCTCTTACCTGGGCGGGGTCCAGTGGACATCCTTTCCTGGGCGGGGTCCAGTGGACGCTCTTACCTGGGCGGGGTCCAGTGGACGCTCTTACCTGGGCGGGGTCCAGTGAACGCTCTTACCTGGGCGGGGTCCAGTGGACATCCTTTCCTGGGCGGGGTCCAGTGGACGCTCTTACCTGGGCGGGGTCCAGTGGACGCTCTTACCTGGGCGGGGTCCAGTGGATGCTCTTACCTGGGCGGGGTCCAGTGGACATCCTTTCCTGGGCGGGGTCCAGTGGACGCTCTTACCTGGGCGGGGTCCAGTGGACGCTCTTACCTGGGCGGGGTCCAGTGAACGCTCTTACCTGGGCGGGGTCCAGTGGACATCCTTTCCTGGGTGGGGTCCAGTGGACGCTCTTACCTGGGCGGGGTCCAGTGGACGCTCTTACCTGGGCGGGGTCCAGTGGACGCTCTTACCTGGGCGGGGTCCAGTGGACGCTCTTACCTGGGCGGGGTCCAGTGGACGCTCTTACCTGGGCGGGGTCCAGTGGACATCCTTTCCTGGGCGGGGTCCAGTGGACGCTCTTACCTGGGCGGGGTCCAATGGACGCTCTTACCTGGGCGGGGTCCAGTGGACGCTCTTACCTGGGCGGGGTCCAGTGGACGCTCTTACCTGGGCGGGGTCCAGTGGACGCTCTTACCTGGGCGGGGTCCAGTGGACATCCTTTCCTGGGCGGGGTCCAGTGGACGCTGTTACCTGGGCGGGGTCCAGTGGACATCCTTTCCTGGGCGGGGTCCAGTGGACGCTCTTACCTGGGCGGGGTCCAGTGGACATCCTTTCCTGGGCGGGGTTCTGGGGGCGCTCTTACCTGGGTGGGATCGGAGGTGTCCACGACTCACTGATCTCGCTGTTGCCATGACGCCCGCCCTGTTCAGTAAGTTTCAAGAAGGGAGAAACACCCCCTCACTGTGGCCCTTGGCTCCTCCTGCTTATCAGGGTGTTGCTCCACCCATCCTGGTCACGTGACCATCGGCTCAGTTTCGGGGAGATTTATCAAAACTTGTGCAGAGGAAGAGTGGTGCAGTTGCCCATGGCAACAAATTAGATTGGTTCTTTCATTTTTCACAGGTCTCTTCAAAAATGAAAGAAGCCTTCTGATTGGTTGCTATGGGCAACTGCACCACTCTAACTCTGCACAAGTTTTGATAAATCTCCCCCTTTGTGTGAAACTGCATTCAGGGTAATCACGTGATCAGTCAAGTCAGCTGCTCAGCTGAGAGTCACGTGATCACCCCGGGTCGCCTGATCAGGTTCATGTGACAAGTTGGTGATCCCGTGATCTGGCTGTCTGCTCGCAGGGCTCAGCTGGTCCGCCGCGAGTGTTCTCGGGATATGTAGTTCTGCCGGTGACACTCGTGTCCTGGAGTAGAAGACGCTCGGAGCTCTCAGGACTACCAGTCCCAGCATGCAGCGCTGCGCCCGTGTGTTTGAGGCTGTGGAGGGCTGCGGAGATGATTGGAGCCTGCAGGGGGCAGGATGGAGGCCGCAGAGCAGGTAAGGGCTGGAGGGGGCGCTCTTTATCCGGGGCTCTGGGGAGCGGTATACTGGGGTGACGTCACTGTGAGGGGCTCCCCGCGGAGAGGACACCCGAGAAGAAGTAGTCACGGCCCCGCCCCCTGAAGTGACGTCACTAAGGAATGTGACTAGTTCATTTAAAGGAGAATTCCACCAGAGAAGGATGAATGGAGAGGAGACCCCCATATATGTATAGGATATAATGAGGAGAGAGGAGACCCCCATATATGTATAGGATATAAGGAGGAGAGAGGAGACCCCCATATATGTATAGGATATAAGGAGGAGAGAGGAGACCCCCATATATGTATAGGATATAAGGAGGAGAGAGGAGACCCCCATATATGTATAGGATATAATAAGGAGAGAGGAGACCCCCATATATGTATAGGCTATAATAAGGGAGAGGAGACCCCCATATATGTATAGGATATAATAAGGAGAGGAGACCCCCATATATGTATAGGATATAAGGAGGAGAGAGGAGACCCCCATATATGTATAGGATATAATGAGGAGAGAGGAGACCCCCATATATGTATAGGATATAATAAGGAGAGGAGACCCCCATATATGTATAGGATATAATGAGGAGAGAGGAGACCCCCATATATGTATAGGATATAAGGAGGAGAGAGGAGACCCCCATATATGTATAGGATATAAGGAGGAGAGAGGAGACCCCCATATATGTATAGGATATAATAAGGAGAGAGGAGACCCCCATATATGTATAGGATATAATAAGGGAGAGGAGACCCCCATATATGTATAGGATATAATAAGGAGAGAGGAGACCCCCATATATGTATAGGATATAATAAGGAGGAGAGAGGAGACCCCCATATATGTATAGGATATAATAGGGAGGAGACCCCCATATATGTATAGGATATAATAAGGAGGAGAGGAGACCCCCATATATGTATAGGATATAATAAGGGAGAGGAGACCCCCATATATGTATAGGATATAATAAGGAGAGAGGAGACCCCATATATGTATAGGATATAATAAGGGGAAGAGAGGAGACCCCCATATATGTATAGGATATAATAAGGAGAGAGGAGACCCCCATATATGTATAGGATATAATAAGGAGAGAGGAGACCCCATATATGTATAGGATATAATAAGGGGAAGAGAGGAGACCCCCATATATGTATAGGATATAATAAGGAGAGAGGAGACCCCCATATATGTATAGGATATAATAAGGAGGAGAGGAGACCCCCATATATGTATAGGATATAATAAGGGAGAGGAGACCCCCATATATGTATAGGATATAATAAGGAGGAGAGGAGACCCCCATATATGTATAGGATATAATAAGGGAGAGGAGACCCCCATATATGTATAGGATATAATAAGGAGAGAGGAGACCCCCATATATGTATAGGATATAATAAGGAGAGAGGAGACCCCCATATATGTATAGGATATAATAAGGGAGAGGAGACCCCCATATATGTATAGGATATAATAAGGAGGAGAGAGGAGACCCCATATATGTATAGGATATAATAAGGAGAGAGGAGACCCCCATATATGTATAGGATATAATAAGGAGAGGAGACCCCCATATATGTATAGGATATAATAAGGAGAGAGGAGACCCCCATATATGTATAGGATATAATGAGGAGAGAGGAGACCCCCATATATGTATAGGATATAATAAGGAGAGAGGAGACCCCCATATATGTATAGGATATAATAAGGAGGGAGGAGACCCCCATATATGTATAGGATATAATAAGGAGGGAGGAGACCCCCATATATGTATAGGATATAATAAGGAGAGGAGACCCCCATATATGTATAGGATATAATAAGGATAGAGGAGACCCCCATATATGTATAGGATATAATAAGGATAGAGGAGACCCCCATATATGTATAGGATATAATAAGGAGAGAGGAGACCCCATATATATGTATAGGATATAATGAGGAGGAGAGGAGACCCCATATATGTATAGGATATAATAAGGAGGAGAGGAGACCCCATATATGTATAGGATATAATAAGGAGAGGAGACCCCCATATATGTATAGGATATAATAAGGAGAGAGGAGACCCCCATATATGTATAGGATATAATAAGGAGAGAGGAGACCCCATATATATGTATAGGATATAATGAGGAGAGAGGAGACCCCCATATATGTATAGGATATAAGGAGGAGAGAGGAGACACCCATATATGTATAGGATATAATAAGGAGGAGAGAGGAGACCCCCATATATGTATAGGATATAATAAGGAGGAGAGAGGAGACCCCCATATATGTATAGGATATAAGAAGGAGGAGAGAGGAGACCCCCATATATGTATAGGATATAATAAGGAGGAGAGAGGAGACCCCCATATATGTATAGGATATAATAAGGGAGAGAGGAGACCCCATATATGTATAGGATATAATAAGGAGAGAGGAGACCCCCATATATGTATAGGATATAATAAGGGAGAGGAGACCCCCATATATGTATAGGATATAATAAGGGAGAGGAGAGGAGACCCCCATATATGTATAGGATATAATAAGGAGGAGAGGAGACCCCCATATATGTATAGGATATAATAAGGAGAGGAGACCCCATATATGTATAGGATATAATAAGGAAAGAGGAGACCCCCATATATGTATAGGATATAATAAGGAGGAGAGGAGACCCCCATATATGTATAGGATATAATAAGGAGAGAGGAGACCCCCATATATGTATAGGATATAATAAGGAGAGAGGAGACCCCCATATATGTATAGGATATAATAAGGAGGAGAGGAGACCCCCATATATGTATAGGATATAATAAGGAGGAGAGAGGAGACCCCCATATATGTATAGGATATAATAAGGAGGAGAGGAGACCCCCATATATGTATAGGATATAATAAGGGAGAGGAGACCCCATATATATGTATAGGATATAATAAGGGAGAGGAGACCCCCATATATGTATAGGATATAATAAGGAGAGAGGAGACCCCCATATATGTATAGGGTATAATAAGGAGAGGAGAGGAGACCCCCATATATGTATAGGATATAATAAGGAGGAGAGAGGAGACCCCCATATATGTATAGGATATAATAAGGAGGAGAGAGGAGACCCCCATATATGTATAGGATATAATAAGGAGGAGAGGAGACCCCCATATATGTATAGGATATAATAAGGAGGAGAGGAGACCCCCATATATGTATAGGATATAATAAGGAGGAGAGGAGACCCCCATATATGTATAGGATATAATAAGGAGGAGAGGAGACCCCCATATATGTATAGGATATAATAAGGAGAGGAAAGGAGACCCCCATATATGTATAGGATATAATAAGGGGGAGAGGAGACCCCCATATATGTATAGGATATAATAAGGAGGAGAGGAGACCCCCATATATGTATAGGATATAATAAGGAGAGGAGACCCCCATATATGTATAGGATATAATAAGGAGGAGAGAGGAGACCCCATATATGTATAGGATATAATAAGGAGGAGAGAGGAGACCCCCATATATGTATAGGATATAATAAGGAGAGGAGAGGAGACCCCCATATATGTATAGGATATAATAAGGAGAGAGGAGACCCCCATATATGTATAGGATATAATAAGGAGAGGAGACCCCCATATATGTATAGGATATAATAAGGAGGAGAGAGGAGACCCCATATATGTATAGGATATAATAAGGAGGAGAGGAGAGGAGACCCCCATATATGTATAGGATATAATGAGGAGGAGAGAGGAGACCCCATATATGTATAGGATATAATAAGGATAGAGGAGACCCCCATATATGTATAGGATATAATGAGGAGGAGAGGAGACCCCCATATATGTATAGGATATAAGGGAGAGGAGACCCCCATATATGTATAGGATATAATAAGGGAGAGAGGAGACCCCCATATATGTATAGGATATAATAAGGAGAGAGGAGACCCCCATATATTTATAGGATATAATAAGGAGAGAGGAGACCCCCATATATGTATAGGATATAATAAGGGAGAGGAGACCCCCATATATGTATAGAATATAATAAGGGAGAGGAGACCCCCATATATGTATAGGATATAATAAGGAGGAGAGGAGACCCCCATATATGTATAGGATATAATAAGGAGAGGAGACCCCCATATATGTATAGGATATAATAAGGAGGAGAGGAGACCCCCATATATGTATAGGATATAATAAGGGGGAGAGGAGACCCCCATATATGTATAGGATATAATAAGGGAGAGGAGACCCCATATATGTATAGGATATAATAAGGGAGAGGAGACCCCATATATGTATAGGATATAATAAGGAGGAGAGGAGACCCCATATATGTATAGGATATAATAAGGAGGAGAGGAGACCCCCATATATGTATAGGATATAATAAGGAGAGAGGAGACCCCCATATATGTATAGGATATAATAAGGAGAGAGGAGACCCCCATATATGTATAGGATATAATAAGGGAGAGGAGACCCCCATATATGTATAGGATATAATAAGGGAGAGGAGACCCCCATATATGTATAGGATATAATAAGGGAGAGGAGACCCCCATATATGTATAGGATATAATAAGGAGAGAGGAGACCCCCATATATGTATAGGATATAATAAGGAGAGAGGAGACCCCATATATGTATAGGATATAATAAGGAGGAGAGGAGACCCCCATATATGTATAGGATATAATGAGGAGGAGAGAGGAGACCCCAATATATGTATAGGATATAATAAGGAGGAGAGAGGAGACCCCCATATATGTATAGGATATAATAAGGAGGAGAGGAGACCCCCATATATGTATAGGATATAATAAGGAGAGAGGAGACCCCCATATATGTATAGGATATAATAAGGGGGAGAGAGGAGACCCCATATATGTATAGGATATAATAAGGAGAGAGGAGACCCCCATATATGTATAGGATATAATAAGGGAGAGGAGACCCCCATATATGTATAGGATATAATAAGGAGAGAGGAGACCCATATATATGTATAGGATATAATAAGGAGGAGAGGAGACCCCCATATATGTATAGGATATAATGAGGAGAGAGGAGACCCCCATATATGTATAGGATATAATAAGGAGGAGAGAGGAGACCCCCATATATGTATAGGATATAATAAGGGGGAGAGGAGACCCCCATATATGTATAGGATATAATAAGGAGGAGAGAGGAGACCCCAATATATGTATAGGATATAATAAGGGGGAGAGGAGACCCCCATATATGTATAGGATATAATGAGGAGGAGAGAGGAGACCCCATATATGTATAGGATATAATAAGGAGGAGAGAGGAGACCCCCATATATGTATAGGATATAATGAGGAGGAGAGAGGAGACCCCATATATGTATAGGATATAATAAGGAGAGAGGAGACCCCCATATATGTATAGGATATAATAAGGAGGAGAGGAGACCCCCATATATGTATAGGATATAATAAGGAGAGAGGAGACCCCCATATATGTATAGGATATAATAAGGGGAAGAGAGGAGACCCCCATATATGTATAGGATATAATGAGGAGGAGAGAGGAGACCCCCATATATGTATAGGATATAATGAGGAGAGAGGAGACCCCCATATATGTATAGGATATAATAAGGGAGAGGAGACCCCCATATATGTATAGGATATAATAAGGAGAGAGGAGACCCCCATATATGTATAGGATATAATAAGGAGAGGAGAGGAGACCCCCATATATGTATAGGATATAATGAGGAGGAGAGAGGAGACCCCAATATATGTATAGGATATAATGAGGAGGAGAGAGGAGACCCCCATATATGTATAGGATATAATGAGGAGAAAGGAGACCCCCATATATGTATAGGATATAATAAGGAGAGGAGACCCCCATATATGTATAGGATATAATAAGGAGAGAGGAGACCCCCATATATGTATAGGATATAATAAGGAGAGGAGAGGACACCCCCATATATGTATAGGATATAATAAGGAGAGAGGAGACCCCCATATATGTATAGGATATAATAAGGGAGAGGAGACCCCATATATGTATAGGATATAATAAGGGAGAGGAGACCCCCATATATGTATAGGATATAATAAGGAGGAGAGGAGACCCCCATATATGTATAGGATATAATAAGGAGAAGAGGAGACCCCCATATATGTATAGGATATAATAAGGGAGAGGAGACCCCATATATGTATAGGATATAATAAGGAGGAGACCCCCATATATGTATAGGATATAATAAGGGAGAGGAGACCCCCATATATGTATAGGATATAATAGGGAGGAGACCCCCATATATGTATAGGATATAATAAGGCAGAGGAGACCCCCATATATGTATAGGATATAATAAGGAAGAGAGGAGACCCCATATATGTATAGGATATAATAAGGAGAGAGGAGACCCCCATATATGTATAGGATATAATAAGGGAGAGGAGACCCCATATATGTATAGAATATAATAAGGAGAGAGGAGACCCCCATATATGTATAGGATATAATAAGGAGAGGAGAGGAGACCCCCATATATGTATAGGATATAATAAGGAGAGAGGAGACCCCATATATGTATAGGATATAATAAGGAGGAGAGGAGACCCCCATATATGTATAGGATATAATAAGGAGAGAGGAGACCCCCATATATGTATAGGATATAATAAGGAGAGGAGACCCCCATATATGTATAGGATATAATAAGGAGAGAGGAGACCCCCATATATGTATAGGATATAATAAGGGAGAGGAGACCCCCATATATGTATAGGATATAATAAGGGGGAGAGGAGACCCCCATATATGTATAGGATATAATAAGGAGAGGAGACCCCCATATATGTATAGGATATAATAAGGAGAGAGGAGACCCCCATATATGTATAGGATATAATAAGGAGAGGAGACCCCCATATATGTATAGGATATAATAAGGGAGAGGAGACCCCCATATATGTATAGGATAGAATAAGGGAGAGGAGACCCCCATATATGTATAGGATAGAATAAGGAGGAGAGAGGAGACCCCCATATATGTATAGGATAGAATAAGGAGAGAGGAGACCCCCATATATGTATAGGATATAATAAGGAGAGAGGAGACCCCCATATATGTATAGGATATAATAAGGAGAGAGGAGACCCCCATATATGTATAGGATATAATAAGGGAGAGGAGACCCCCATATATGTATAGGATATAATAAGGAGAGAGGAGACCCCCATATATGTATAGGATATAATAAGGGAGAGGAGACCCCCATATATGTATAGGATATAATAAGGAGAGGAGACCCCCATATATGTATAGGATATAATGAGGAGGAGAGAGGAGACCCCCATATATGTATAGGATATAATAAGGAGGAGAGAGGAGACCCCCATATATGTATAGGATATAATAAGGAGGAGAGAGGAGACCCCAATATATGTATAGGATATAATAAGGAGAGGAGACCCCCATATATGTATAGGATATAATGAGGAGGAGAGAGGAGACCCCCATATATGTATAGGATATAATAAGGAGGAGAGAGGAGACCCCCATATATGTATAGGATATAATGAGAGAGGAGACCCCCATATATGTATAGGATATAATAAGGAGGAGACCCCATATATGTATAGGATACAATAAGGAGGAGAGGAGACCCCCAAATATGTATAGGATATAATGAGAGAGGAGACCCCCAAATATGTATAGGATATAATAAGGAGGAGAGGAGACCCCCATATATGTATAGGATATAATAAGGGAGAGGAGACCCCATATATGTATAGGATATAATAAGGAGGAGACCCCATATATGTATAGGATACAATAAGGAGGAGAGGAGACCCCCAAATATGTATAGGATATAATAAGGAGAGAGGAGACCCCCAAATATGTATAGGATATAATAAGGAGGAGAGGAGACCCCCATATATGTATAGGATATAATAAGGAGAGGAGACCCCCATATATGTATAGGATATAATAAGGAGAGAGGAGACCCCCATATATGTATAGGATATAATAAGGAGGAGAGGAGACCCCCATATATGTATAGGATATAATAAGGAGAGAGGAGACCCCCATATATGTATAGGATATAATAAGGAGAGAGGAGACCCCATATATGTATAGGATATAATAAGGAGGAGAGGAGACCCCCATATATGTATAGGATATAATAAGGAGAGAGGAGACCCCCATATATGTATAGGATATAATAAGGGAGAGGAGACCCCCATATATGTATAGGATATAATAAGGAGAGGAGACCCCCATATATGTATAGGATATAATAAGGAGAGAGGAGACCCCCATATATGTATAGGATATAATAAGGAGAGGAGACCCCCATATATGTATAGGATATAATAAGGGAGAGGAGACCCCATATATGTATAGGATATAATAAGGAAGAGAGGAGACCCCCATATATGTATAGGATATAATAAGGGAGAGGAGACCCCCATATATGTATAGGATATAATAAGGAGGAGAGGAGACCCCCATATATGTATAGGATATAATAAGGAGGAGAGGAGACCCCCATATATGTATAGGATATAATAAGGGAGAGGAGACCCCATATATGTATAGGATATAATAAGGGGAGAGGAGACCCCCATATATGTATAGGATATAATAAGGGAGAGGAGACCCCCATATATGTATAGGATATAATGAGAGGAGAGGAGACCCCCATATATGTATAGGATATAATAAGGAGGAGAGAGGAGACCCCATATATGTATAGGATATAATAAGGAGGAGAGAGGAGACCCCCATATATGTATAGGATATAATAAGGAGAGAGGAGACCCCCATATATGTATAGGATATAATAAGGAGAGGAGACCCCCATATATGTATAGGATATAATAAGGGAGAGGAGACCCCATATATGTATAGGATATAATAAGGAGGAGAGGAGACCCCCATATATGTATAGGATATAATAAGGAGGAGAGGAGACCCCCATATATGTATAGGATATAATAAGGAGAGGAGACCCCCATATATGTATAGGATATAATAAGGAGAGGAGACCCCCATATATGTATAGGATATAATAAGGAGAGAGGAGACCCCCATATATGTATAGGATATAATAAGGAGAGAGGAGACCCCCATATATGTATAGGATATAATAAGGAGAGAGGAGACCCCCATATATGTATAGGATATAATAAGGAGAGAGGAGACCCCCATATATGTATAGGATATAATAAGGAGAGAGGAGACCCCCATATATGTATAGGATATAATAAGGAGAGAGGAGACCCCCATATATGTATAGGATATAATAAGGAGGAGAAGGGAGACCCCCATATATGTATAGGATAGAATAAGGAGGAGAGGAGACCCCCATATATGTATAGGATATAATAAGGGAGAGGAGACCCCCATATATGTATAGGATATAATAAGGGAGAGGAGACCCCCATATATGTATAGGATATAATAAGGGAGAGGAGACCCCCATATATGTATAGGATATAATAAGGAGAGAGGAGACCCCCATATATGTATAGGATATAATAAGGAGGAGAGGAGACCCCCATATATGTATAGGATATAATAAGGAGAGGAGACCCCCATATATGTATAGGATATAATAAGGAGAGGAGACCCCCATATATGTATAGGATATAATAAGGAGGAGAGGAGACCCCCATATATGTATAGGATATAATAAGGAGAGAGGAGACCCCCATATATGTATAGGATATAATAAGGAGGAGAGGAGACCCCCATATATGTATAGGATATAATAAGGAGAGGAGACCCCCATATATGTATAGGATATAATAAGGAGAGAGGAGACCCCCATATATGTATAGGATATAATAAGGGAGAGGAGACCCCCATATATGTATAGGATATAATAAGGAGGAGAGGAGACCCCCATATATGTATAGGATATAATAAGGAGAGAGGAGACCCCCATATATGTATAGGATATAATAAGGAGAGAGGAGACCCCCATATATGTATAGGATATAATAAGGAGAGAGGAGACCCCCATATATGTATAGGATATAATAAGGGAGGAGAGGAGACCCCCATATATGTATAGGATATAATAAGGAGGAGAGAGGAGACCCCCATATATGTATAGGATATAATAAGGGAGAGGAGACCCCCATATATGTATAGGATATAATAAGGGAGAGAGGAGACCCCATATATGTATAGGATATAATAAGGGAGAGAGGAGACCCCCATATATGTATAGGATATAATAAGGGAGAGAGGAGACCCCCATATATGTATAGGATATAATAAGGAGGAGAGAGGAGACCCCCATATATGTATAGGATATAATAAGGAGGAGAGAGGAGACCCCCATATATGTATAGGATATAATAAGGAGAGAGGAGACCCCCATATATGTATAGGATATAATAAGGAGAGAGGAGACCCCCATATATGTATAGGATATAATAAGGAGGAGAGAGGAGACCCCCATATATGTATAGGATATAATAAGGGAGAGAGGAGACCCCATATATGTATAGGATATAATAAGGAGAGAGGAGACCCCCATATATGTATAGGATATAATAAGGAGAGGAGACCCCCATATATGTATAGGATATAATAAGGAGAGAGGAGACCCCCATATATGTATAGGATATAATAAGGAGGAGAGGAGACCCCCATATATGTATAGGATATAATAAGGGAGAGAGGAGACCCCCATATATGTATAGGATATAATAAGGAGGAGAGAGGAGACCCCCATATATGTATAGGATATAATAAGGAGGAGAGAGGAGACCCCATATATGTATAGGATATAATAAGGGAGAGGAGACCCC
>NW_026608116.1:0-87743 GCF_029499605.1 Hyla sarda
TCTGTATACTGTGTGGTGATATGATTACAGTGAGGAGTATATATATATACTATATATATACAGAATATATATATATATATAGAGGTGACATCGTTATCCTCGTATACTGTGTGGTGATATGACTTACAGTGAGGAGTATCATATATATATATATATATATATATCTATATACTATAGAGGTGACATGTTATCTGTATACTGTGTGGTGATATGATTACAGTGAGGAGTATAATCTTATATATAGGAGAATGTTATCTGTATACTGTGTGGGTGATATGATTAAGTGAGTATATAAATATATATATAGAGGTGACATGGTTATCTGTATACTGTGTGGTGATATGATTACAGTGAGGAGTATATATATATATATATATATATATATAGAGGTGACATGTTATCTGTATACTGTGTGGTGATATGATTACAGTGAGGAGTATATATATATATATTATATAATATATATAGAGGTGACATGTTATCTGTATACTGTGTGGTGATATGATTACAGTGAGGAGTATATATATATATATAATATATATAGAGGTGACATGTTATCTGTATACTGTGTGGTGATATGATTACAGTGAGGAGTTATATATATATATATAGAGGTGACATGTTATCTGTATACTGTGTGGTGATATGATTACAGTGAGGAGTATATATATATATATAGAGGTGACATGTTATCTGTATACTGTGTGGTGATATGATTACAGTGAAGGAGTATATATATATATATAGAGGTGACATGTTATCTGTATACTGTGTGGTGATATGATTACAGTGAGGAGTATATATATATATTATAGAGGTGACATGTTATCTGTATACTGTGTGGTGATATGATTACAGTGAGGAGTATATATATATATTATATATATATATATATATATATATATAGAGGTGACATGTTATCTGTATACTGTGTGGTGATATGATTACAGTGAGGAGTATATATATATATATTATATTATATATATATATATAGAGGTGACATGTTATCTGTATACTGTGTGGTGATATGATTACAGTGAGGAGTATATATATATATATATATTATATATATATATAGGAGACATGTTATCTGTATACTGTGTGGTGATATGATTACAGTGAGGAGTATATATATATATATATATATATATATATAGAGGTGACATGTTATCTGTATACTGTGTGGTGATATGATTACAGTGAGGAGTATATATATATATATATATATATATATATATAGAGGTGACATGTTATCTGTATACTGTGTGGTGATATGATTACAGTGAGGGAGTATATATATATATAGAGGTGACGTGTTATCTGTATACTGTGTGGTGATATGATTACAGTGAGGAGTATATATATATATATATATATATATATATATATATAGAGAGGTGACATGTTATCTGTATACTGTGTGGTGATATGATTACAGTGAGGGAGTTATATATATATATAGAGGTGACAGTGTTATCTGTATACTGTGTGGTGATATGATTACAGTGAGGAGTATATATATATATATATATATATATATAGAGGTGACATGTTATCTGTATACTGTGTGGTGATATGATTACAGTGAGGAGTATTATATTATATATTATAGAGGTGACATGTTATCTGTATACTGTGTGGTGATATGATTACAGTGAGGAGTATATATATATATATATAGAGGAGACATGTTATCTGTATACTGTGTGGTGATATGATTACAGTGAGGAGTATATATATATATATTATAGAGGAGACATGTTATCTGTATACTGTGTGGTGATATGATTACAGTGAGGAGTATATATATATATATATATTATATAGAGGAGACATGTTATCTGTATACTGTGTGGTGATATGATTACAGTGAGGAGTATATATATATATATATTATATATATATATATATATAGAGGTGACATGTTATCTGTATACTGTGTGGTGATATGATTACAGTGAGGAGTATATATATATATATAGAGGAGACATGTTATCTGTATACTGTGTGGTGATATGATTACAGTGAGGAGTATATATATATATATATATATATATATATATATATATAGAGGTGACATGTTATCTGTATACTGTGTGGTGATATGATTACAGTGAGGGGTATATATATATATATAGAGGTGACATGTTATCTGTATACTGTGTGGTGATATGATTACAGTGAGGAGTGTATATATATATATATATATATAGAGGTGACATGTTATCTGTATACTCTGTGGTGATATGATTACAGTGAGGAGTATATATATATATATATATATATAGAGGTGACATGTTATCTGTATACTGTGTGGTGATATGATTACAGTGAGGAGTATATATATATATATATATATATATATATATATATATATATAGAGGTGACATGTTATCTGTATACTGTGTGGTGATATGATTACAGTGAGGAGTATATATATATTAGAGGAGACATGTTATCTGTATACTGTGTGGTGATATGATTACAGTGAGGAGTATATATATATAGAGGGAGACATGTTATCTGTATACTGTGTGGTGATATGATTACAGTGAGGAGTATATATATATATTAGAGGAGACATGTTATCTGTATACTGTGTGGTGATATGATTACAGTGAGGAGTATTATATATATAGAGGAGACATGTTATCTGTATACTGTGTGGTGATATGATTACAGTGAGGGGTATATATATATATATAGAGGAGACATGTTATCTGTATACTGTGTGGTGATATGATTACAGTGAGGAGTATATATATATAGAGGTAGACATGTTATCTGTATACTGTGTGGTGATATGATTACAGTGAGGGGTATATATATATATATATAGAGGTGACATGTTATCTGTATACTGTGTGGTGATATGATTACAGTGAGGAGTATATATATATATATATAGAGGTGACATGTTATCTGTATACTGTGTGGTGATATGATTACAGTGAGGAGTATATATATATATATATAGAGGTGACATGTTATCTGTATACTGTGTGGTGATATGATTACAGTGAGGAGTATATATAATATAGAGGAGACATGTTATCTGTATACTGTGTGGTGATATGATTACAGTGAGGAGTATATATATATAGAGGTGACATGTTATCTGTATACTGTGTGGTGATATGATTACAGTGAGGAGTATATATATATATATATAGAGGAGACATGTTATCTGTATACTGTGTGGTGATATGATTACAGTGAGGAGTATATATATATATATATAGAGGAGACATGTTATCTGTATACTGTGTGGTGATATGATTACAGTGAGGAGTATATATATATATATATAGAGGAGACATGTTATCTGTATACTGTGTGGTGATATGATTACAGTGAGGAGTATATATATATATATATATAGAGGAGACATGTTATCTGTATACTGTGTGGTGATATGATTACAGTGAGGAGTATATATATATATAGAGGTGACATGTTATCTGTATACTGTGTGGTGATATGATTACAGTGAGGAGTATATATATATATATATAGAGGTGACATGTTATCTGTATACTGTGTGGTGATATGATTACAGTGAGTATATATATATATATTATATATATATAATATATATATATATATATAGAGGTGACATGTTATCTGTATACTGTGTGGTGATATGATTACAGTGAGGAGTATATATATATATATATATAGAGGTGACATGTTATCTGTATACTGTGTGGTGATATGATTACAGTGAGGAGTATATATATATATATATATATATAGAGGTGACATGTTATCTGTATACTGTGTGGTGATATGATTACAGTGAGGAGTATATATATATATATATATAGAGGAGACATGTTATCTGTATACTCTGTGGTGATATGATTACAGTGAGGAGTATATATATATATATATATATATATATATATATATATATATATATAGAGGTGACATGTTTATCTGTATACTGTGTGGTGATATGATTACAGTGAGGAGTATATATATATATATATAGAGGAGACATGTTATCTGTATACTCTGTGGTGATATGATTACAGTGAGGAGTATATATATATATATAGAGGAGACATGTTATCTGTATACTCTGTGGTGATATGATTACAGTGAGGGGTATATATATATATATATATATATATATATATATATAGAGGTGACATGTTATCTGTATACTGTGTGGTGATATGATTACAGTGAGGGGTATATATATATATATATATATATATATATATATATATATATATAGAGGTGACATGTTATCTGTATACTGTGTGGTGATATGATTACAGTGAGGAGTATATATATATAGAGGAGACATGTTATCTGTATACTGTGTGGTGATATGATTACAGTGAGGAGTATATATATATAGAGGAGACATGTTATCTGTATACTCTGTGGTGATATGATTACAGTGAGGGGTATATATATATATTATATAGAGGTGACATGTTATCTGTATACTGTGTGGTGATATGATTACAGTGAGGAGTATATATATATATAGAGGTGACATGTTATCTGTATACTGTGTGGTGATATGATTACAGTGAGGAGTATATATATATATAGAGGAGACATGTTATCTGTATACTGTGTGGTGATATGATTACAGTGAGGAGTATATATATATATATAGAGGTGACATGTTATCTGTATACTGTGTGGTGATATGATTACAGTGAGGGGTATATATATATAGAGGAGACATGTTATCTGTATACTGTGTGGTGATATGATTACAGTGAGGGGGTATATATATATAGAGGAGACATGTTATCTGTATACTGTGTGGTGATATGATTACAGTGAGGAGTATATATATATAGAGGTGACATGTTATCTGTATACTGTGTGGTGATATGATTACAGTGAGGAGTATATATATATATATATATAGAGGTGACATGTTATCTGTATACTGTGTGGTGATATGATTACAGTGAGGAGTATATATATATATATATATATAGAGGTGACATGTTATCTGTATACTGTGTGGTGATATGATTACAGTGAGGAGTATATATATATATATATATAGAGGTGACATGTTATCTGTATACTGTGTGGTGATATGATTACAGTGAGGAGTATATATATATATAGAGGAGACATGTTATCTGTATACTGTGTGGTGATATGATTACAGTGAGGAGTATATATATATAGAGGAGACATGTTATCTGTATACTCTGTGGTGATATGATTACAGTGAGGGGGTATATATATATAGAGGAGACATGTTATCTGTATACTGTGTGGTGATATGATTACAGTGAGGAGTATATATATATATATATATATATATATATATATATATATATATATAGAGGTGACATGTTATCTGTATACTGTGTGGTGATATGATTACAGTGAGGAGTATATATATATATAGAGGAGACATGTTATCTGTATACTGTGTGGTGATATGATTACAGTGAGGAGTATATATATATATATAGAGGTGACATGTTATCTGTATACTGTGTGGTGATATGATTACAGTGAGGGGTATATATATATAGAGGAGACATGTTATCTGTATACTGTGTGGTGATATGATTACAGTGAGGGGTATATATATATAGAGGAGACATGTTATCTGTATACTGTGTGGTGATATGATTACAGTGAGGAGTATATATATATAGAGGTGACATGTTATCTGTATACTGTGTGGTGATATGATTACAGTGAGGAGTATATATATATAGAGGTGACATGTTATCTGTATACTGTGTGGTGATATGATTACAGTGAGGAGTATATATATATATATATATAGAGGTGACATGTTATCTGTATACTGTGTGGTGATATGATTACAGTGAGGGGTATATATATATATATATATATATATATATATATATATATATATAGAGATGTGACACGTTACCACCCTTTTCTATGAAGAATTTGGGCCCTGGTTTTGTTCCTTTGGTCATCTTATTTATCATATCTAAACCACATTGACCATAAACTTTGGACTTTAGACGTTCAAATATTAAAGTGCTAAATTTTGGACCCGGAGCTGAATCCCAGATCTGTAGTTTGTTTCTTTCCCACAAGGCCAGTAAGTGGGCTGCCCTGTGGACTCTCTAACCCCTAGCTGCCCTGGGGACTCTCTAACCCCTAGCTGCCCTGTGGACTCTCTAACCCCTAGCTGCCCTGTGGACTCTCTAACCCCTAGCTGCCCTGGGGGACTCTCTAACCCCTGGCTGCCCTGGGGACTCTCTAACCCCTGGCTGCCCTGGGGACTCTCTAACCCCTGGCTGCCCTGGGGACTCTCTAACCCCTAGCTGCTCTGGGGACTCTCTAACCCCTGGCTGCCCTGGGGACTCTCTAACCCCTAGCTGCTCTGGGGACTCTCTAACCCCTGGCTGCGGGCTGCCCTGGGGACTCTGTAACCCCTGGCTGCGGGCTGCCCTGGGGACTCTCTAACCCCTAGCTGCGGGCTGCCCTGGGGACTCTCTAACCCCTAGCTGCGGGCTGCCCTGGGGACTCTCTAACCCCTAGCTGCGGGCTGCCCTGGGGACTCTCTAACTCCTGGCTGCCCCTGGGGACTCTCTAACCCCTGGCTGCGGGCTGCTCTGGGGACTCTCTAACCCCTGGCTGCGGGCTGCTCTGGGGACTCTCTAACCCCTGTCTGCCCTGGGGGACTCTCTAACCCCTGTCTGCCCTGGGGGACTCTCTAACCCCTGTCTGCCCTGGGGACTCTCTAACCCCTGTCTGCCCTGGGGACTCTCTAACCCCTGGCGACTCTCTAACCCCTGGCTTAGGGCTGCCCTGTGGACTCTCTAACCCCTGGCTGCCCTGTGGACTCTCTAACCCCTGGCTGCCCTGGGGACTCTAACCCCTGGCTTCCCCTGGGGACTCTCTAACCCCTGGCTTCCCCTGGGGACTCTCTAACCCCTGGCTTCCCCTGGGGACTCTCTAACCCCTGGCTTCCCCTGGGGACTCTCTAACCCCTGGCTTCCCCTGGGGACTCTCTAACCCCTGGCTTCCCCTGGGGACTCTCTAACCCCTGGCTTCCCCTGGGGACTCTCTAACCCCTGGCTTCCCTGGGGACTCTCTAACCCCTGGCTTCCCCTGGGGACTCTCTAACCCCTGGCTTCCCCTGGGGACTCTCTAACCCCTGGCTGCCCCTGGGGACTCTCTAACCCCCTGGCTGCCCTGGGGACTCTCTAACCCCTGGCTGTGGGCTGCCCTGTCCTCTAAAATAGAAGTATCATGGAAGAAAACTTATCCCCTATCCAAAAGGATAGGGAATAAGTTTTAGATCGCAGGGGTCCGAGCGCTGGGCCCCCCCCACGATCTCCTATTTGTAGCCCCAGCTCTCCTTCACAGTGGCGCGTCATGACCCCCCTCTAAATAGCTCTATGGGAGAGCCGAAGATTGCCGAACTGCTATACGGAGGGGGCAGGGGCGGAGGTCAAGATGTGCCGCTGTGGAGAACAGGGGTACCAAACAAGAGATCTCGGGGGGCCTCAGCTCTCGGACCCCTGCTATCTAAAACTTATCCCCTATCCTTCAGATAGGGGATACGATTTCTTCCATGATACTTTACCATGGGAGCCGACATCTTTGTTACCAATTTGTAGTTATTGATCCCTGACCTGTTCAATCAGACTTGGGGGGCCCAGTGGTTCTTTATATTGGATTTGGGGGGAGACCACGTTCAACACCCATAAAGGGCACTTTGAATTCCTAGTAATGCCCTTTGGATATAGTAATGCTCGTTTAGTCTTTAAAAATCTGGTAGACAACAATTTCCGGACTTTTCTAGGTGAATTCGTGGCAGTGGGATCCGGATGATATTATTAGTACTGTACTGCAGATCCTCCGGGATAATCATTGGTTACATCCTTACTTCACAAGCCTTTTACATGGACACGACTAAGGTCCAAGCAGTGGTGGATTGGATCTGCCCTCTACTCTGTAATGGCCAATTCACTTATGGACATGACTAGGAAGTGGAGGGGACCTTCTTTGGTGACCAGGGACAATCTCAGACCCTTCCAGACCCTTAAAAAGTGTTACACTGAGGCGCCTGTGTTGACTCCGCCCGACCAGTGTTAGCCACTTGTGGTTGAAGCCTCAGGTGGGTGCCATGATATCCCGTGGTACTCTTCACACACTCACCTTCCTCCCTAGGCTTTCTTCTCCATGGAGAGGAACCATGACATTGGTAATAAGGAGCTCCTGGCCATCAAGTGGGTGTTTACAGGATAGTACCAAATATGGAGGGAGCTCAACTACAAGTTACCATTCCCACCGACCATAAAGAACCAAGAGTCAGCAAAGTGAAGCAATGGAACCACATATACATGTATTTATTTATTTAGAGCTATCCTACACGACTCGCAGGTCCCCCTTCACAGACGGGATGGGGGCACCCTCAGCACCAAAGACTCTACAAGCACAATGACCAGTTCTTTCATGGAATAATTTCTTACGGTCACTAGTCTATCTATTTGCCAGAATTGTAGCCAACAATTTGGCCTCTGTGTTCAACAGTATCGGGGGGAGTCTTCCTCCAAAGAACGAATATTAGACTCACTTCATCATTGAGTCTGGCAGCTCCCCTTTTCTAATGAAGGGTTAAAGGGGTACTCCGCCCCTAGACATCTTATCTCCTATCCAAAGCATAGGGGATAAGATGTCTGATCGCGGAGGTCCCGCCGCTGGGGACCCCCACGATCTCTGCTGCGGCACCCCAGACATCTGGTGCACAGAATGAACTTCACTCTGTGCCGAATGACTGGTGTTGTGGGGTGGAGTCTCGTGATGTCAGTCACACCCTACTCATGAGGTCCCAGCCACGCCCCCTCAATGCAAGTCTATGGGAGGGGCATGATGGCCTTCACGACCCCTCCCATAGACTTGCATTGAGGGGGAATGGCCATGACTTCACAAGTGGGGGTGTGACCATGACGTCATTAGCCTCTGGTGCTGCACCAAACGCAGGGTGCAGCATGGAGATCACAGGGCCCCTGCAATAAAGATGTCTAGGGGCAGATACCCCTTTAACCCTTAAGGACTCAGGGTTTTTCCCCCGTTTTTGCACTTTCGTTTTTTCCTCATCTTTTAAAAATCATAACCCTTTCAATTTTCCACCTAAAAATCCATATTATGGCTTATTTTTTGCGTCACCATTCTACTTTGCAGTGACATTAGTCATTTTACCCAAAAATGCACGGCGAAATGGAAAAAAAAATTGTGCGACAAAATCGGAAAAAAAATGCCATTTTGTAAATTTTGGGGGCTTCCGTTTCTACGCAGTGCATATTTCGGTAAAAATGACACCTTATTGTTCTGTAGGTCCATACGGTTAAAATGATCCCCTACTTATATAGGTTTGATTTTCTCGTACTTCTGGAAAAAATCATAACTACATGCAGGAAAATTTATACGTTTAAAAATGTCATATTCTGACCCCTATAACTTTTTTATTTTTCCACGTACAGGGCGGTATGAGGGCTCATTTTTTGCGCCGTGATCTGAAGTTTTTATCGGTATGATTTTTGTTTTGATTGGACTTTTTGATCACTTTTTATTCATTTTTTAATGGTATAAAAAGTGACCAAAATACGCTTTTTTGGACTTTGGAATTTTTTTGCCCGTACGCCTTTGACCGTGCGGTTTAATTAATGATATATTTTTATAGTTCAGACATTTATGCACGCGGCGATACCACATATGTTTATTTATTTTTATTTTTTTTACACCGTTTTATTTTTTTTATGGGAAAAGGGGGGTGATTCAAACTTTTATTAGGGAAGGGGTTAAATGACCTTTATTAACACTTTAAAAAAAAAAATTTTTTTTGCAGTGTTATAGGTCCCATAGGGACCTATAACACTGCACACACTGATCTCTCACCCTGATCACAGGCGTGTATTAACACGCCTGTGATCAGTGTCATCGGCGCTAGTTGAATGCTCCTGCCTGGATCTCAGGCACGGAGCAGTCATTCGTCGATCGGACACCGAGGAGGCAGGTAAGGGCCCTCCCGGTGTCCGGTCAGCTGTTCGGGACGCCGCGATTTCACCGCGGCGGTCCCAAACAGCCCGACTGAGCAGCCGGGTCACTTTCACTTTAGAAGCGGCGGTCAGCTTTGACCGCCGCTTCTAAAGGGTTAATACAGCACATCGCCGCGATCGGCGATGTGTGGTATTAGCCGCGGGTCCCGGCCGTTGATGAGCGCCGAGACCGACGCGATATGATGCGGGATCGCGGGGCGATCCCGCTTCATATCGCGGGAGTCGGCGCAGGGCGTAAATATACGTCCTGCGTCGTTAAGGGGTTAATTATTCTCGGCAGTGATGGTAGTTACACATCAACAGTTCGGACAAAGGGTTTCTTTTTTTTCTTTCCATCTATAGACCCATCTGAGGTTGTTGTTGTTTATTGTGCCACCATGTGGGGTTATTTAACCACAAAATCCACGGTAAAACAAAAGCAAAAAATATTTGTGGGGCAAAATAGGAAAAAAAAATATTGCAACTTTTGGGGACTTCTGTTTCTACGCAGTGCGCTTTTCGGTAACAATGACACTATATTCTGTAGGTCCAAACAGCTTATATAGGTTTTGTTTTATGACTTTTTGTACAAGAATCAGAACTTTTTTTGATGGGACTCTTTGTTCATTTTTATAAATTTTATTACATGAAGCGACCAAAAATACGCAATCTTTGACAGTTTTTTGTGTACACCATTGACCGTTAATTTATTTTTCAGCCCAGGCACAAAGGAGGAGGAATAGTCTGCAGTAGAGCACTCCTTTAACTTGGTGGTCCTCCATCCACATGGCCATGATGGGGTCTTGCTCTGGTGGTCCTCCATCCACATGGCCATGATGGGGTCTTGCTCTGGTGGTCCTCTATCCACATGGCCATGATGAGGTCTTGCTCTGGTGGTCCTCCATCCTCATGGCCATGATGGGGTCTTGCTCTGGTGGTCCTCCATCCTCATGGCCATGATGGGGTCTTGCTCTGGTGGTCCTCCATCCTCATGGCCATGACTGGGTCTTGCTCTGGTGGTCCTCCATCCTCATGGCCATGACTGGGTCTTGCTCTGGTGGTCCTCCATCCACATGGCCATGACTGGGTCTTGCTCTGGTGGTCCTCCATCCACATGGCCATGAGGGGGTCTTGCTCTGGTGGTCCTCCATCCACATGGCCATGACTGGGTCTTGCTCTGGTGGTCCTCCATCCACATGGCCATGACTGGGTCTTGCTCTGGTGGTCCTCCATCCACATGGCCATGACGGGGTCTTGCTCTGGTGGTCCTCCATCCACATGGCCATGAGGGGGTCTTGCTCTGGTGGTCCTCCATCCTCATGGCCATGACTGGGTCTTGCTCTGGTGGTCCTCCATCCACATGGCCATGACTGGGTCTTGCTCTGGTGGTCCTCCATCCACATGGCCATGACTGGGTCTTGCTCTGGTGGTCCTCCATCCACATGGCCATGACTGGGTCTTGCTCTGGTGGTCCTCCATCCACATGGCCATGACGGGGTCTTGCTCTGGTGGTCCTCCATCCACATGGCCATGACTGGGTCTTGCTCTGGTGGTCCTCCATCCACATGGCCATGACGGGGTCTTGGTCTGGTGGTCCTCCATCCTCATGGCCATGGAGGGGTCTTGCTCTGGTGGTCCTCCATCCTCATGGCCATGACGGGGTCTTGCTCTGGTGGTCCTCCATCCTCACCTTCATTGACATGGCTGTGTGGCATGGAGCTTTGTCCTGCTGGAGGAACCAATTCACAGAGTTGGGGACATTGTGAGAGGAGAATGAAGCCAGAGTTCCTCCAGTAGACCCTTGTACTTGGCTTCATTTATGTGACCTTAACAAAGACAAATCTGATTCCAGCCATGCTGAAGTATCTCCAGATCACCGATTGTTCGCCATATGTCAGTGAGTGGGAGACACTGGTTTGTAGCCTCTGCAGATCATCCTTGGGGTCTTCCCCCTGGCTCTTCTTTGCGTCCCATTGGTGAAGGGCTTTTTTATTTATTTATTTATTTATTTTAAGCTCCTCCCTCTCCTGACTGATCCTCTCCATGTACTCCACCCCAGCTGCTGTCAGCCATTCTTGCTGTAAATCACATGATCTTATGTTTATCAAGTGACATTGGCAGTGACTGTCATCTCAGTCAGGGTCATTTTAACCCTCTGTAGCTTTGTTTTCCTCCCACCCCCATGTCTGACCTCAGACGGGTTCATAAGAACAAGGTCAATAACTAAACAGGCTAGAGATGACCGGACGCTCCCCACATCCTCCACCAGTACAGACAGATAACTTCTCTCTTGTACATCCCATTATCAGCCCATCAATTTATTTTCTTATCCAATATTGTCCTCCGCCACATTCTGTCCCGACCCTACAATGTGCCCCCTGTAACCAATGCCTATTTGATAAACCGTATGTGACAGGGTCTGTAGAGAAGATCACGTGGGACGTTTGCAGATCATTTATTACAGGATGCACACAGCACTTCAGGGCAGAGTCAGCTTCCTCTCCACATCTCATGCTCACGTCTCAGTTTGTCTTGATGGAAGTTCCCAAATGATGGAGGTACAGGGGGGCGGTGACCAAGGAAGACTGAGGTACAGGGGGGGGGGAGGAGGAGAGAGGGCTGTCACTGAGGAGGAGGAGTATACAGGAGGTGGTTGTCTCTTCCCGTCCAGGAGGTCACTGAGGAGGATGAGTATACAGGAGGTGGTTGTCGCTTCACGTACAGGAGGTCACTGAGGAGGAGGAGTATACAGGAGGTGGTTGTCTCTTCCCGTCCAGGAGGATGAGTATACAGGAGGTCACTGAGGAGGATGAGTATACAGGAGGTGGTTGTCTCTTCCCGTCCAGGAGGTCACTGAGGAGGATGAGTATACAGGAGGTGGTTGTCTCTTCCCGTCCAGGAGGTCACTGAGGAGGAGGAGTATACAGGAGGTGGTTGTCTCTTCCCGTCCAGGAGGTCACTGAGGAGGATGAGTATACAGGAGGGTGTTGTCTCTTCCCGTCCAGGAGGTCACTGAGGAGGATGAGTATACAGGAGGGTGTTGTCTCTTCCCGTCCAGGAGGTCACTGAGGAGGATGAGTATACAGGAGGGTGTTGTCTCTTCCCGTCCAGGAGGAGGAGTATACAGGAGGTGGTTGTCTCTTCCCGTCCAGGAGGTCACTGAGGAGGAGGAGTATACAGGAGGTGGTTGTCTCTTCCCGTCCAGGAGGTCACTGAGGAGGATGAGTATACAGGAGGTGGTTGTCTCTTCCCGTCCAGGAGGTCACTGAGGAGGAGGAGTATACAGGAGGTGGTTGTCTCTTCCCGTCCAGGAGGTCACTGAGGAGGAGGAGTATACAGGAGGTGGTTGTCTCTTCCCGTCCAGGAGGTCACTGAGGAGGAGGAGTATACAGGAGGTGGTTGTCTCTTCCCGTCCAGGAGGTCACTGAGGAGGAGGAGTATACAGGAGGTGGTTGTCTCTTCCCGTCCAGGAGGTCACTGAGGAGGAGGAGTATACAGGAGGTGGTTGTCTCTTCCCGTCCAGGAGGTCACTGAGGAGGAGGAGTATACAGGAGGTGGTTGTCTCTTCCCGTCCAGGAGGTCACTGAGGAGGAGTATACAGGAGGTGGTTGTCTCTTCCCGTCCAGGAGGTCACTGAGGAGGAGTATACAGGAGGTGGTTGTCTCTTCACGTACAGGAGGTCACTGAGGAGGAGTATACAGGAGGTGGTTGTCTCTTCCCGTCCAGGAGGTCACTGAGGAGGAGTATACAGGAGGTGGTTGTCTCTTCCCGTCCAGGAGGTCACTGAGGAGGAGTATACAGGAGGTGGTTGTCGCTTCATGTACAGGAGGTCACTGAGAAGGAGGAGGAGTATACAGGAGGTGGTTGTCTCTTCCCGTCCAGGAGGTCACTGAGGAGGAGTATACAGGAGGTGGTTGTCTCTTCATGTACAGGAGGTCACTGAGGAGGAGTATACAGGAGGTGGTTGTCTCTTCCCGTCCAGGAGGATGAGTATACAGGAGGTCACTGAGGAGGATGAGTATACAGGAGGTGGTTGTCTCTTCCCGTCCAGGAGGTCACTGAGGAGGAGTATACAGGAGGTGGTTGTCTCTTCCCGTCCAGGAGGTCACTGAGGAGGATGAGTATACAGGAGGTGGTTGTCTCTTCCCGTCCAGGAGGTCACTGAGGAGGAGGAGTATACAGGAGGTGGTTGTCTCTTCCCGTCCAGGAGGTCACTGAGGAGGAGGAGTATACAGGAGGTGGTTGTCTCTTCCCGTCCAGGAGGTCACTGAGGAGGAGGAGTATACAGGAGGTGGTTGTCTCTTCATGTCCAGGGGGTCACTGAGGAGGAGGAGTATACAGGAGGTGGTTGTCTCTTCATGTACAGGAGGTCACTGAGGAGGATGAGTATACAGGAGGTGGTTGTCTCTTCCCGTCCAGGAGGTCACTGAGGAGGATGAGTATACAGGAGGTGGTTGTCGCTTCATGTACAGGAGGTCACTGAGGAGGATGAGTATACAGGAGGTGGTTGTCTCTTCCCGTCCAGGAGGTCACTGAGGAGGATGAGTATACAGGAGGTGGTTGTCTCTTCCCGTCCAGGAGGTCACTGAGGAGGAGTATACAGGAGGTGGTTGTCTCTTCATGTCCAGGAGGTGGTTGTCTCTTCATGTCCAGGGGGTCACTGAGGAGGAGGAGTATACAGGAGGTGGTTGTCTCTTCATGTCCAGGGGGTCACCGGGAGGCATCAGGGGGGCTGTGCAAATGATTTCTGTGTCTGGCTAATTCTTCAATGTTCTCCATCCATGAACACTAGAGGATGAGAGTGGATGAGGGTGAATGTGGAGGAGGGAGGAGGAGAAAAGGTGGAGGAGAGGAGGGGCCCCTGCAGGTACCGGCCCCCAGTCCAGCCACTTACCAGCACTTTGGTGATCTGGAAGACCTGGGCCTGGTACCGGGTGATGCTCTGGACATTACGGCTCAGTCTCTCCAGCTCCACATTCAGCTCCTGAACAACCTCGGCTAGTTCTGGAGGAGGGAAAACAATCACATGACTACAGAGCCCAACCAATCACCTTCACTCCAGTATAAACCACACCCCCCTCCTGTCCTCATATCATGTCTACCCCGCCCCCTCACCTCCTACACTGTATATTCTGCCCACACACATATACATATTTATATTCTCGTCGGCTTTCTCTATGGCTAAAGTCATGTGATCGGCTTAGAGCAGGTGATGGGAGTCATGTGACAGGGATAGTCAGCTGACAGCCCTGCATGTACTCCATTGAATTTGTGAGCAGGCGAGCGCTCCTCCTTGTATGTTTAGAATAGAAACGTTTCTACATAACATGTTGTACAGGTTTACACATTTAATCTATTATGTATCAGAGTTTGTCATGAGGTTTTAATAGACTGACACTTTATGTTTACATATACGATTTCTGCACTGGATATAATGAAATATACGATTTCTGCACTGGATATAATGACACTTTATGTTTACATATATGATTTCTGTACTGGATATAATGACACTTTATATTTACATATGATTTCTGCACTGGATATAATGACACTTTATATTTACATATGATTTCTGCACTGGATATAATGAAATATATGATTTCTGCACTGGATATAATGACACTTTATATTTACATATGATTTTTGCACTGGATATTATGAAATATATGATTTCTGCACTGGATATAATGACACTTTATATTTACATATGATTTCTGCACTGGATATTATGAAATATATGATTTCTGCACTGGATATAATGACACTATGTTTACATATATGATTTCTGCACTGGATATAATGACACTTTGTTTACATATGATTTCTGCACTGATATAATGACATACATGATTTCTGCACTGGATATAATGACACTGTTTACATATATGATTTCTGCACTGGATATAATGACACTTTATGTTTACATATACGATTTCTGCACTGGATATAATGACACTTTGTTTACATATACGATTTCTGCACTGGATATAATTGACACTGTTTACATATACGATTTCTGCACTGGATATAATTGACACTGTTTACATATACGATTTCTGCACTGGATATAATGAAATATATGATTTCTGCACTGGATATAATGACACTTTATATTTACATATGATTTCTGCACTGGATATAATGAAATATGATTTCTGCACTGGATATAATGACACTTTATGTTTACATATATGATTTCTGCACTGGATATAAAGTGTCATTATATCCAGTGCAGAAATCATATATTTCATTATATCCAGTGCAGAAATCATATATTTCATTATATCCAGTGCAGAAATCGTATATGTAAACAGTGTCAATTATATCCAGTGCAGAAATCATATATGTAAACAAAGTGTCATTATATCCAGTGCAGAAATCATATATGTAAACAAAGTGTCATTATATCCAGTGCAGAAATCATATATGTAAACAGTGTCATTATATCCAGTGCAGAAATCATATATGTAAACAAAGTGTCATTATATCCAGTGCAGAAATCATGTATGTCATTATATCCAGTGCAGAAATCATGTATGTCATTATATCCAGTGCAGAAATCATGTATGTCATTATATCCAGTGCAGAAATCATGTATGTCATTATATCCAGTGCAGAAATCATGTATGTCATTATATCCAGTGCAGAAATCATGTATGTCATTATATCCAGTGCAGAAATCGTATATGTAAACAAAGTGTCATTATATCCAGTGCAGAAATCATATATGTAAACAAAGTGTCATTATATCCAGTGCAGAAATCATATATGTAAACAAAGTGTCATTATATCCAGTGCAGAAATCATATATGTAAACAGTGTCATTATATCCAGTGCAGAAATCATATATGTAAACAAAGTGTCATTATATCCAGTGCAGAAATCATATATGTAAACAAAGTGTCATTATATCCAGTGCAGAAATCATGTATGTCATTATATCCAGTGCAGAAATCATATATGTAAACAAAGTGTCATTATATCCAGTGCAGAAATCATATATGTAAACAAAGTGTCATTATATCCAGTGCAGAAATCATATATGTAAACAGTGTCATTATATCCAGTGCAGAAATCATATATGTAAACAAAGTGTCATTATATCCAGTGCAGAAATCGTATATGTAAACAGTGTCATTATATCCAGTGCAGAAATCATATTTCATTATATCCAGTGCAGAAATCATATATGTAAACATAATGACATATATGATTTCTGCACTGGATATAATGACATTTTATGTTTACATATACGATTTCTGCACTGGATATAATGAAATATATGATTTCTGCACTGGATATAATGACACTTTATATTTACATATGATTTCTGCACTGGATATAATGAAATATGATTTCTGCACTGGATATAATGACACTTTGTTTACATATATGATTTCTGCACTGGATATAAAGTGTCATTATATCCAGTGCAGAAATCATATATTTCATTATATCCAGTGCAGAAATCATATTTCATTATATCCAGTGCAGAAATCATATATTTCATTATATCCAGTGCAGAAATCATATATTTCATTATATCCAGTGCAGAAATCGTATATGTAAACAGTGTCAATTATATCCAGTGCAGAAATCATATATGTAAACAAAGTGTCATTATATCCAGTGCAGAAATCATATATGTAAACAAAGTGTCATTATATCCAGTGCAGAAATCATATATGTAAACAAAGTGTCATTATATCCAGTGCAGAAATCATGTATGTCATTATATCCAGTGCAGAAATCATGTATGTCATTATATCCAGTGCAGAAATCATGTATGTCATTATATCCAGTGCAGAAATCATGTATGTCATTATATCCAGTGCAGAAATCGTATATGTAAACAAAGTGTCATTATATCCAGTGCAGAAATCATATATGTAAACAAAGTGTCATTATATCCAGTGCAGAAATCATATATGTAAACAAAGTGTCATTATATCCAGTGCAGAAATCATATATGTAAACAAAGTGTCATTATATCCAGTGCAGAAATCATATATGTAAACAAAGTGTCATTATATCCAGTGCAGAAATCATGTATGTCATTATATCCAGTGCAGAAATCATGTATGTCATTATATCCAGTGCAGAAATCATGTATGTCATTATATCCAGTGCAGAAATCATGTATGTCATTATATCCAGTGCAGAAATCATGTATGTCATTATATCCAGTGCAGAAATCATGTATGTCATTATATCCAGTGCAGAAATCATGTATGTCATTATATCCAGTGCAGAAATCGTATATGTAAACAGTGTCATTATATCCAGTGCAGAAATCATATTTCATTATATCCAGTGCAGAAATCATATATGTAAACATAATGACATATATGATTTCTGCACTGGATATAATGACATTTTATGTTTACATATACGATTTCTGCACTGGATATAATGACATTGTATGTTTACATATACGATTTCTGCACTGGATATAATGAAATATATGATTTCTGCACTGGATATAATGACACTTTATATCCAGTGCAGAAATCATATGTAAACATAAAGTGTCATTATAGCCAGTGCAGAAATTATATGTAAACATAAAGTGTCATTATATCCAGTGCAGAAATCATATATGTAAACAAAGTGTCATTATATCCAGTGCAGAAATCATATATGTAAACAAAGTGTCATTATATCCAGTGCAGAAATCATATATGTAAACAGTGTCATTATATCCAGTGCAGAAATCATATGTAAACAAAGTGTCATTATATCCAGTGCAGAAATCATATATGTAAACAGACACTTTGTTTACATATATGATTTCTGCACTGGATATAATGACACTTTGTTAGAAATCATATATGTAAACAAAGTGTCATTATATCCAGTGCAGAAATCATATATGTAAACATAAAGTGTCTGTTTACATATATGATTTCTGCACTGGATATAATGACACTTTGTTTACATATATGATTTCTGCACTGGATATAATGACACTGTTTACATATATGATTTCTGCACTGGATATAATGACACTTTATGTTTACATATATGATTTCTGCACTGGATATAACTAAGTGTCATTATATCCAGTGCAGAAATCATATATGTAAACAAAGTGTCATTATATCCAGTGCAGAAATCATATATGTAAACAAAGTGTCATTATATCCAGTGCAGAAATCATATATGTAAACAAAGTGTCATTATATCCAGTGCAGAAATCATATATGTAAACAAAGTGTCATTATATCCAGTGCAGAAATCATATATGTAAACAAAGTGTCATTATATCCAGTGCAGAAATCATATGTAAACATAAAATGTCATTATATCCAGTACAGAAATCATATATGTAAAGTGTCATTATATCCAGTACAGAAATCATATATGTCATTATGTTTACATATATGATTTCTGCACTGGATATAATGAAATATATGATTTCTGCATTGGATATAATGACACTTTATGTTTACATATATGATTTCTGCACTGGATATGACATTTTATGTTTACATATATGATTTCTGCACTGGATATAATGACACTGTTTACATATATGATTTCTGCATTGGATATAATGACACTTTATGTTTACATATATGATTTCTGCACTGGATATAATGACATTTTATGTTTACATATATGATTTCTGCACTGGATATAATGACATACATGATTTCTGCACTGATATAATGACATACATGATTTCTGCACTGGATATAATGACATACATGATTTCTGCACTGGATATAATGACACTTTGTTTACATATATGATTTCTGCACTGGATATAATGACACTTTATGTTTACATATATGATTTCTGCACTGGATATAATGACACTGTTTACATATATGATTTCTGCACTGGATATAATGACACTTTATGTTTACATATATGATTTCTGCACTGGATATAATGACACTTTGTTTACATATATGATTTCTGTACTGGATATAATGACATTTTATGTTTACATATGATTTCTGCACTGGATATAATGACATTTTATGTTTACATATATGATTTCTGCACTGGATATAATGACACTTTACATATATGATTTCTGTACTGGATATAATGACACTTTACATATATGATTTCTGCACTGGATATAATGACACTTTGTTTACATATATGATTTCTGCCCTGGATATAATGACACTTTACATATATGATTTCTGCACTGGATATAATGACACTGTTTACATATATGATTTCTGTACTGGATATAATGACACTGTTTACATATATGATTTCTGCACTGGATATAATGACATTTTATGTTTACATATATGATTTCTGCACTGGATATAATGACATTTTATGTTTACATATATGATTTCTGCACTGGATATAATGACACTTTACATATATGATTTCTGCACTGGATATAATGACACTTTACATATATGATTTCTGCACTGGATATAATGACATTTTATGTTTACATATGATTTCTGCACTGGATATAATGACACTTTGTTTACATATATGATTTCTGCACTGGATATAATGACACTTTGTTTACATATATGATTTCTGCCCTGGATATAATGACACTTTACATATATGATTTCTGCACTGGATATAATGACATTTTGTTTACATATATGATTTCTGCACTGGATATAATGACACTTTGTTTACATATATGATTTCTGTACTGGATATAATGACACTGTTTACATATATGATTTCTGCACTGGATATAATGACATTTTATGTTTACATATATGATTTCTGCACTGGATATAATGACATTTTATGTTTACATATATGATTTCTGCACTGGATATAATGACACTTTACATATATGATTTCTGCACTGGATATAATGACACTTGAATTATTTTGTGATTGTTAATTGTTCACATGGGTATATATTAACCCCTAATGTGTATGTGATAAAGGCTCCTGTGTGATCTGAAGTGTTGCTGCTTGACATGAAGTGAATAAATGATTTATATAGAGAGCGGCAGACATAGCTGTGAGGACCCTGATCACGTTGTCTTGGAGCGGGAACCTACAGGTGAGAACTTACAGGGATTAGATTCATCACGAAACTCACGACTCGGAGGCTGCGGACTTTACCAGTCACCCCTCCTCCTCCCGTACACATATATACAGTCACCCCTCCTCCTCCTCCTCCCGTACACATATATACAGTCACCCCTCCTCCTCCTCCCGTACACACATACAGTCACCCCTCCTCCTCCTCCTCCCGTACACACATATACAGTCACCCCTCCTCCTCCTCCTCCCGTACACACATATACAGTCACCCCTCCTCCTCCCGTACACACATATACAGTCACCCCTCCTCCTCCCGTACACACATATACAGTCACCCCTCCTCCTCCCGTACACACATATACAGTCACCCCTCCTCCTCCTCCCATAAACACATATACAGTCATCCCTCCTCCTCCTCCCGTACACACATATACAGTCACCCCTCCTCCTCCCGTACACACATATACAGTCACCCCTCCTCCCGTACACACATATACAGTCACCCCTCCTCCTCCTCCCGTACACACATACAGTCACCCCTCCTCCTCCTCCTCCCGTACACACATATACAGTCACCCCTCCTCCTCCCGTACACACATATACAGTCACCCCTCCTCCTCCTCCTCCTCCTCCTCCCGTACACACATATACAGTCACCCCTCCTCCTCCTGTACACACATATACAGTCACCCCTCCTCCTTCCGTACACACATACAGTCACCCCTCCTCCTCCTCCCGTACACACATATACAGTCACCCCTCCTCCTCCTCCCGTACACATATATACAGTCACCCCTCCTCCTCCTCCTCCTCCCGTACACACATATACAGTCACCCCTCCTCCTCCTCCCGTACACATATATACAGTCACCCCTCCTCCCGTACACACATATACAGTCACCCCTCCTCCTCCTCCTCCCGTACACACATATATAGTCACCCCTCCTCCTCCTCCCGTACACACATATACAGTCACCCCTCCTCCTCCTCCTCCCGTACACACATATACAGTCACCCCTCCTCCTCCTCCTCCTCCCGTACACACATATACAGTCACCCCTCCTCCTCCTCCTCCTCCTCCTCCTCCTCCTCCTCCCGTACACACATATACAGTCACCCCTCCTCCTCCTCCTCCCGTACACACATATACAGTCACCCCTCCTCCTCCTCCCGTACACACATATACAGTCACCCCTCCTCCTCCTCCCGTACACACATATACAGTCACCCCTCCTCCTCCTCCCGTACACACATATACAGTCACCCCTCCTCCTCCTCCCGTACACACATATACAGTCACCCCTCCTCCTCCTCCTCCTCCCGTACACACATATACAGTCACCCCTCCTCCTCCTCCCGTACACATATATACAGTCACCCCTCCTCCTCCTCCCGTACACACATATACAGTCACCCCTCCTCCTCCTCCTCCTCCCGTACACACATATACAGTCACCCCTCCTCCTCCTCCCGTACACATATATATATAGTCACCCCTCCTCCTCCTCCCGTACACACATATACAGTCACCCCTCCTCCTCCTCCTCCTCCTCCTCCCGTACACACATATACAGTCACCCCTCCTCCTCCTCCTCCCGTACACATATATACAGTCACCCCTCCTCCTCCTCCCGTACACACATATACAGTCACCCCTCCTCCCGTACACACATATACAGTCACCCCTCCTCCCGTACACACATATACAGTCACCCCTCCTCCCGTACACACATATACAGTCACCCCTCCTCCTCCTCCTCCCGTACACACATATACAGTCACCCCTCCTCCTCCTCCTCCCGTACACACATATACAGTCACCCCTCCTCCTCCCGTACACACATATACAGTCACCCCTCCTCCTCCTCCTCCCGTACACACATATACAGTCACCCTTCCTCCTCCTCCTCCCGTACACACATATACAGTCACCCCTCCTCCTCCCGTACACACATATACAGTCACCCCTCCTCCTCCCGTACACACATATACAGTCACCCCTCCTCCTCCTCCCGTACACACATATACAGTCACCCCTCCTCCTCCTCCTCCTCCTCCTCCTCCCGTACACACATATACAGTCACCCCTCCTTCTCCCGTACACACATATACAGTCACCCCTCCTCCTCCCGTACACACATATACAGTCACCCCTCCTCCTCCTCCTCCCGTACACACATATACAGTCACCCCTCCTCCTCCTCCCGTACACACATATACAGTCACCCCTCCTCCTCATCCCGTACACACATATACAGTCACCCCTCCTCCTCCTCCCGTACACACATATACAGTCACCCCTCCTCCCGTACACATATATACAGTCACCCCTCCTCCTCCCGTACACATATATACAGTCACCCCTCCTTCTCCCGTACACATATATACAGTCACCCCTCCTCCTCCCGTACACACATATACAGTCACCCCTCCTCCTCCTCCTCCCGTACACACATATACAGTCACCCCTCCTCCTCCTCCCGTACACACATATACAGTCACCCCTCCTCCTCATCCCGTACACACATATACAGTCACCCCTCCTCCTCCTCCCGTACACACATATACAGTCACCCCTCCTCCCGTACACATATATACAGTCACCCCTCCTCCTCCCGTACACATATATACAGTCACCCCTCCTCCCGTACACATATATACAGTCACCCCTCCTCCTCCCGTACACATATATACAGTCACCACTCCTCCTCCTCCCGTACACATATATACAGTCACCCCTCCTCCTCCTCCCGTACACATATATACAGTCAAAGTGGATTCCAAAGTAGATCCAGCACCAAATAGCTGAGGACTCAGGCTGGTAGATGGAACAAGACTTTATTTGCTATCCATGTGCAACGTTTCGCCAATAAACGGCCTTTTTCAAGCAAATCAAAGAAAGTGACAATGTGCATATATATAGGAATCACAACATGCTGTGATTGGTTACATAACAGGTGTTATACATATCATTACAATCAATAGCCACATCCTATTGGCTAAACTGTGTTGTCATAGTGATTCAAATACACAAAAGATATAACAAAATATAAGAAAACAGCCATAACATATATAAACCTGGGATGTGTTCACTGGGACTTCACTTACACTGATCCATGTCACCGATTGCATCTTCATCTCATAAAAAATCCTGCGTCTGTGTGTTACAACCAGACTGCGGCTGCGCGGCTCCACATCGTGTAGTCCCGGTCAGCTGACTACTATAGGTCAGCTGATGCAGGAGTGTCATAGATGCCCAGGATCAAAACAGTATGATCCGCGCAAGCGCCAACTGCCTGCGTGGTGCTGCTAAATGAGTCACCGCACATCAGTGAATCGGCCAACGCATACCATATGTGCTCACCGATACCCGAGGCGCACCTGACAAGTTGCAGCGCATAATCTATAGTGCATATGAGTCTGAACAGACTTCTATACATGTCCTCATCAAGATAAGCATTGTTATTAAACCCCGGCATCTATGTTAGTAACAATAAAAATATCACAAGAAGGCGCCATATTGGAACACGGATCAGTGTAGCACAGAATATATTCAGATTATAAGATCTACATTTATACAGAAAACATTTCTCCAAAGAGTGAATTCATCCTCCGCTGTAATCTTCATATAAAGGGATGATGAATAATTAGTGAAGTGAATATAAAAAGACATAAAAAAATATTAAAATATCATCATGGAAAAAATATCCAAACACCTCATGTTGTCACTTATAAAAATTACACGGAACAGGTGGAAGAAAAAGTAAAAAGAAATGATAAAAGCAAAAAATGAAAAAATAAACTGAAAAATAAAATATAAAAAAAAGAAATAAAAAAATAAAATGAGAAGAGAGAAAAAAAAGGAAGAAAAAAAGGAAAAGAGAAAAAATAAAATAAAAAGGAGAAAAAATAAAAAATATGAAATGAGTAAAAAGGGAAAAAGGAGGAAAACAAAAGAAAAACAAGAGGGCGGAAAAGGGGAAAGGAGGAGAGAAAAAGAGGGGGGAAAAGGGGGAGCAAGGGAAAAAAAAAAAGAAAAAACAGAAATGGAAAAGAGGATAGTATAAATGCCTACATAAAGGGTTTCAAGCCCAAATCCATATTCAATCCCTTTGGGTGCATCGTGTCTACCATATAAATCCATATTCAATCCCTTTGGGTGCATCGTGTCTACCATATAAATCCATATTCAATCCCTTTGGGTGCATCGTGTCTACCATATAAATCCATATTCAATCCCTTTGGGTGAATCGTGTCTACCATATAAATCCATATTCAATCCCTTTGGGTGAATCGTGTCTACCATATAAATCCATATTCAATCCCTTTGGGTTCATCGTGTCTACCATATAAATCCATATTCAATCCCTTTGGGTGCATCGTGTCTACCATATAAATCCATATTCAATCCCTTTGGGTTCATCGTGTCTACCATATAAATCCATATTCAATCCCTTTGGGTGCATCGTGTCTACCATATAAATCCATATTCAATCCCTTTGGGTGCATCGTGTCTAACATAAATCCATATTCAATCCCTTTGGGTGAATCGTGTCTACCATATACATCCAGTGTAGTTCTTTCTGGCAGGGAGAAATTATTACACCAGAAAGAACTACACTGGATGTATATGGTAGACACGATACACCCAAAGGGATTGAATATGGATTTATATGTTAGACACGATGCACCCAAAGGGATTGAATATGGATTTATATGGTAGACACGATGCACCCAAAGGGATTGAATATGGATTTATATGGTAGACACGATGCACCCAAAGGGATTGAATATGGATTTATATGGTAGACACGATGCACCCAAAGGGATTGAATATGGATTTATATGGTAGACACGATGCACCCAAAGGGATTGAATATGGATTTGGGCTTGAAACCCTTTATGTAGGCATTTATACTATCCTCTTTTCCATTTCTGTTTTTTCTTTTTTTTCCCTCGCTCCCCCCTTTTTCCCCCCCCTCCTTTTTTTCTCTCCTCCTTTCCCCTTTTCCGCCCTCTTGTTTTTCTTTTGTTTTCCTCCTTTTTCCCTTTTTACTCATTTCATATTTTTTATTTTTTCTCCTTTTTATTTTATTTTTTCTCTTTTCCTTTTTTTCTTTTATTCCTTTTTTTTCTCTCTTCTCATTTTATTTTTTTATTTCTTTATTTTTTTTATATTTTATTTTTCAGTTTATTTTTTCATTTTTTGCTTTTATCATTTCTTTTTATTTTTTCTTCCACCTGTTCCGTGTAATTTTTATAAGTGACAACATGAGGTGTTTGGATATTTTTTCCATGATGATATTTTAATATTTTTTTATGTCTTTTTATATTCACTTCACTAATTATTCATCATCCCTTTATATGAAGATTACAGCGGAGGATGAATTCACTCTTTGGAGAAATGTTTTCTGTATAAATGTAGATCTTATAATCTGAATATATTCTGTGCTACACTGATCCGTGTTCCAATATGGCGCCTTCTTGTGATATTTTTATTGTTACTAACATAGATGCCGGGGTTTAATAACAATGCTTATCTTGATGAGGACATGTATAGAAGTCTGGTCAGACTCATATGCACTATAGATTATGCGCTGCGTCTTGTCAGGTGCGCCTCGGGTATCGGTGAGCACATATGGTATGCGTTGGCCGATTCACTGATGTGCGGTGACTCATTTAGCAGCACCACGCATGCGCAGGCAGTTGTCGCTTGCGCGAATCATACTGTTTTGATCCTGGGCATCTATGACACTCCTGCATCAGCTGACCTATAGTAGTCAGCTGACCGGGACTACACGATGTGGAGCCGCGCAGCCGCAGTCTGGTTGTAACACACAGACGCAGGATTTTTTATGAGATGAAGATGCAATCGGTGACATGGATCAGTGTAAGTGAAGTCCCAGTGAACACATCCCAGGTTTATATATGTTATGGCTGTTTTCTTATATTTTGTTATATCTTTTGTGTATTTGAATCACTATGACAACACAGTTTAGCCAATAGGATGTGGCTATTGATTGTAATGATATGTATAACACCTGTTATGTAACCAATCACAGCATGTTGTGATTCCTATATATATGCACATTGTCACTTTCTTTGATTTGCTTGAAAAAGGCCGTTTATTGGCGAAACGTTGCACATGGATAGCAAATAAAGTCTCATTCCATCTACCAGCCTGAGTCCTCAGCTATTTGGTGCTGGATCCACCGTGGACTCTTGTACGTCATTCTGGGTTGGCATTTCCCGGATGATCACTTACACACGCTGACAGAGATATATTGACCCCCCCCCCCTCCCCCCCATACATATATACACACTGTGACCCCCTCCCCCCCGTACATATATACACACTGTGACCCCCCTCCCCGTACATATATACACACTGTGACCCCCCTCCCCCGTACATATATACACTGTGACCCCCCCCTCCCCCGTACATATACACACTGTGACCCCCCTCCCCCCCCGTACATATATACACACTGTGACCCCCCTCCCCCGTACATATATACACACTGTGACCCCCCCTCCCCCGTACATATATACACACTGTGACCCCCCTCCCCCGTACATATATACACTGTGACCCCCCCTCCCCGTACATATATACACTGTGACCCCCCCCCCCTCCCCCCATACATATATACACTGTGACCCCCCCTCCCCCATACATATATACACACTGTGATCCCCTCCCCCTGATACATATATACACACTGTGACCCCCCTCCCCCGTACATATATACACACTGTGACCCCCCTCCCCCGTACATATATACACACTGTGACCCCCCCTCCCCCGTACATATATACACTGTGACCCCCCCCTCCCCCGTACATATATACACTGTGACCCCCCCTCCCCCGTACATATATACACTGTGACCTCCCCCATACATATATACACTGTGACCCCCCCCCTCCCCCATACATATATACACTGTGACCCCCCCCTCCCCCATACCATATATACACTGTGACCCCCCCTCCCCCATACCATATATACACTGTGACCCCCCCTCCCCCATACATATATACACTGTGACCCCCCCTCCCCCATACATATATACACTGTGACCCCCCCTCCCCCATACATATATACACTGTGACCCCCCCCTCCCCCCATACATATATACACTGTGACCCCCCCCCATACATATATACACTGTGACCCCCCCCCCCATACATATATACACTGTGACCCCCCCCCCCCATACATATATACACTGTGACCCCCCCCTCCCCCATACATATATACACTGTGACCCCCCCCCTCCCCCATACATATATACACTGTGACCCCCCCCCCTCCCCCATATATATATATACACACTGTGACCCCCCCCCCTCCCCCACACATATATACACTGTGACCCCCCCCCCTCCTCCCCCACACATATATACACTGTGACCCCCCCCCCTCCTCCCCCACACATAATACACTGTGACCCCCTCCTCCCCCACACATATACACACTGTGACCCCCCCCCTCCTCCCCCACACATATACACACTGTGACCCCCTCCTCCCACACATATACACACTGTGACCCCCCCTCCTCCCCCACACATATACACACTGTGACCCCCCCCTCCTCCCCCACACATATATACACTGTGACCCCCTCCTCCCCCATACATATACACACTGTGACCCCCTCCTCCCCCACACATATACACACTGTGACCCCCTCCTCCCCCATACATATATACACACTGTGACCCCCCTCCCCCATACATATATATACTGTGACCCCCTCCTCCCCCACACATATACACACTGTGACCCCCTCCTCCCCCACACATATACACACTGTGACCTCCCCCACACATATACACACTGTGACCCCCCCCTCCTCCCCCACACATATATACACTGTGACCCCCCCCCTCCTCCCCCATACATATATACACTGTGACCCCCTCCTCCCCCCATACATATACACACTGTGACCCCCTCCCCCATACACATATACACTGTGACCCCCTCCCCCATACACATATACACACTGTGACCCCCCTCCTCCCCCATACATATACACACTGTGACCCCCTCCTCCCCCACACATATACACACTGTGACCCCCTCCTCCCCCACACATATACACACTGTGACCCCCTCCTCCCCCATACATATATATATATACACACACTGTGACCCCCTCCTCCCCCCATACATATATACACTGTGACCCCCTCCTCCCCCATACATATATACACACACTGTGACCCCCTCCTCCCCCATACATATATACACTGTGACCCCCTCCTCCCCCATACATATATACACACACTGTGACCCCCTCCTCCCCCATACATATATACACTGTGACCCCCTCCTCCCCACACATATATACACTGTGACCCCCTCCTCCCCCATACATATATACACACTGTGACCCCCCCCCTCCCCCACACATATATACACTGTGACCCCCCCCTCCCCCACACATATATACACACTGTGACCCCCCCCCTCCCCCACACATATATATACACTGTGACCCCCCTCCTCCCCCATACATATATACACTGTGACCCCCCTCCTCCCCCATACATATATATATATACATACACTGTGACCCCCCCCCCTCCCCCACACATATATACACTGTGACCCCTCCTCCCCCACACATATATACACTGTGACCCCCTCCTCCCCCACACATATATACACTGTGACCCCCTCCTCCCCCATACACATACACACTGTGACCCCCTCCTCCCCCATACACATACACACTGTGACCCCCTCCTCCCCCATACACATACACACTGTGACCCCCTCCTCCCCCATACACATACACACTGTGACCCCCTCCTCCCCCATACACATACACACTGTGACCCCCCCTCCTCCCCCATACACATACACACTGTGACCCCCTCCTCCCCCATACACATACACACTGTGACCCCCTCCTCCCCCATACACATACACACTGTGACCCCTCCTCCCCCCCATACACATACACACTGTGACCCCCTCCTCCCCCATACACATATACACTGTGACCCCCTCCCCCATACATATATACACACTGTGACCCCCTCCTCCCCCATACATATATACACTGTGACCCCCTCCTCCCCCATACACATACACACTGTGACCCCCTCCTCCCCCATACATATACACACTGTGACCCCCTCCTCCCCCATACATATACACACTGTGACCCCCTCCTCCCCCATACATATACACACTGTGACCCCCTCCTCCCCCATACATATACACACTGTGACCCCCTCCCCCATACACATATACACACTGACCCCCTCCTCCCCCATACATATACACACTGTGACCCCCTCCTCCCCCATACATATACACACTGTGACCCCCTCCTCCCCCATACATATACACACTGTGACCCCCTCCTCCCCCCATACATATACACACTGTGACCCCCTCCTCCCCCATACATATACACACTGTGACCCCCTCCTCCCCCATACATATACACACTGTGACCCCCTCCTCCCCCATACATATACACACTGTGACCCCCTCCTCCCCCATACATATACACACTGTGACCCCCTCCTCCCCCATACATATACACACTGTGACCCCCTCCTCCCCCATACATATACACACTGTGACCCCCTCCTCCCCCATACATATACACACTGTGACCCCCTCCTCCTCCCCCATACATATACACACTGTGACCCCCTCCCCCATACATATACACACTGTGACCCCCTCCCCCATACATATACACACTGTGACCCCCTCCCCCATACATATATACACTGTGACCCCCTCCTCCTCCCCCATACATATATACACTGTGACCTTTCACCTCGCGCTTCTCTCTCAGGATTCATCCCGCTCATATTTTCACTCATTTCGCGCCTTTAAAACACCAATCATCGAGCGGGAACGGCTCCAGAGTGACAACCAATCAGTGATTGGAAGGCGTGGCTACAACAGGAAAGGCAGGAAGGAGTGAAGAGGCGCGGCTACATAATGATAGCCAATCAAATCAGTGATCTGGAGGCGTGGCTAAGGAGTAACAAGCAATCAGTGAGCAGGTTACCACAGACCAGAATATCTCGGCGGCCATATTAACTGTGGGCAACTAAGGTAATAGTAGAAACATTATACACCCCAATACCTGAGTGTTATATCCGGGGTCACCTGACACCCCAATACCTCAGTGTTATATCCGGGGTCACCTGACACCCCAATACCTGAGTGTTATATCCGAGGTCACCTGACACCCCAATACCTGAGTGTTATATCCGGGGTCATCTGACACCCCAATACCTGAGTGTTATATCCGAGGTCACCTGACACCCCAATACCTGAGTGTTACATCCGGGGTCACCTGACACCCCAATACCTGAGTGTTATATCCGGGGTCACCTGACACCCCAATACCTGAGTGTTATATCCGGGGTCACCTGACACCCCAATACCTGAGTGTTATATCCGGGGTCACCTGACACCCCCAATACCTGAGAGTTATATCCGGGGTCATCTGACACCCCAATACCTGAGTGTTATATCCGGGGTCACCTGACACCCCAATACCTGAGTGTTATATCCGGGGTCACCTGACACCCCAATACCTGAGTGTTATATCCGAGGTCACCTGACACCCCAATACCTGAGTGTTATATCCGGGGTCACCTGACACCCCAATACCTCAGTGTTATATCCGGGGTTATCTGACACCCCAATACCTGAGTGTTATATCCGGGGTCACCTGACACCCCAATACCTGAGTGTTATATCCGAGGTCACCTGACACCCCAATACCTGAGTGTTATATCCGGGGTCACCTGACACCCCAATACCTCAGTGTTATATCCGGGGTCACCTGACACCCCAATACCTCAGTGTTATATCCGAGGTCACCTGACACCCCAATACCTGAGTGTTATATCCGGGGTCACCTGACACCCCAATACCTGAGTGTTATATCCGAGGTCACCTGACACCCCAATACCTGAGTGTTATATCCGGGGTCATCTGACACCCCAATACCTCAGTGTTATATCCGAGGTCACCTGACACCCCAATACCTCAGTGTTATATCCGGGGTCACCTGACACCCCAATACCTCAGTGTTATATCCGGGGTCACCTGACACCCCAATACCTCAGTGTTATATCCGGGGTCACCTGACACCCCAATACCTCAGTGTTATATCCGGGGTCACCTGACACCCCAATACCTCAGTGTTATATCCGGGGTCACCTGACACCCCAATACCTCAGTGTTATATCCGGCGTCAACTGACACCCCAATACCTCAGTGTTATATCCGGGGTCCCCCACACATATATACACTGTGACCCCCTCCTCCCCCATACACACTGTGACCCCCTCCTCCCCCATACACATACACACTGTGACCCCCTCCTCCCCCATACACATACACACTGTGACCCCCTCCTCCCCCCATACACATACACACTGTGACCCCCTCCTCCCCCACACATATACACACTGTGACCCCCCTCCTCCCCCATACATATACACACTGTGACCTCCTCCCCCATACACATACACACTGTGACCCCCTCCTCCCCCATACATATACACACTGTGACCCCCTCCTCCCCATACATATACACACTGTGACCTCCTCCCCCATACACATATACACTGTGACCCCCTCCCCCATACATATATATACACTGTGACCCCCTCCTCCCCCATACACATATACACTGTGACCCCCTCCCCCATACACATATACACACTGTGACCCCCCTCCTCCCCCATACATATACACACTGTGACCCCCTCCTCCCCCATACATATACACACTGTGACCCCCTCCTCCCCCATACATATACACACTGTGACCCCCTCCTCCCCCATACATATGTACACTGTGACCCCCTCCTCCCCCATACATATATACACTGTGACCCCCTCCCCCATACATATATACACTGTGACCCCCTCCTCCCCCATACATATACACACTGTGACCCCCTCCTCCCCCATACATATACACACTGTGACCCCCTCCTCCCCCATACATATATACACTGTGACCCCCTCCTCCCCCATACATATACACACTGTGACCCCCTCCTCCCCCATACATATATACACTGTGACCCCCTCCTCCCCCATACATATACACACTGTGACCCCCTCCCCCATACATATATACACTGTGACCCCCTCCCCCATACATATATACACTGTGACCCCCTCCTCCCCCATACATATACACACTGTGACCCCCTCCTCCCCCATACATATGTACACTGTGACCCCCTCCTCCTCCCCCATACATATATACACTGTGACCTTTCACCTCGCGCTTCTCTCTCAGGATTCATCCCGCTCATATTTTCACTCATTTCGCGCCTTTAAAACACCAATCATCGAGCGGGAACGGCTCCAGAGTGACAACCAATCAGTGATTGGAAGGCGTGGCTACAACAGGAAAGGCAGGAAGGAGTGAAGAGGCGCGGCTACATAATGATAGCCAATCAAATCAGTGATCTGGAGGCGTGGCTAAGGAGTAACAAGCAATCAGTGAGCAGGTTACCACAGACCAGAATATCTCGGCGGCCATATTAACTGTGGGCAACTAAGGTAATAGTAGAAACATTATACACCCCAATACCTGAGTGTTATATCCGGGGTCACCTGACACCCCAATACCTCAGTGTTATATCCGGGGTCACCTGACACCCCAATACCTGAGTGTTATATCCGAGGTCACCTGACACCCCAATACCTGAGTGTTATATCCGGGGTCATCTGACACCCCAATACCTGAGTGTTATATCCGGGGTCACCTGACACCCCAATACCTGAGTGTTATATCCGAGGTCACCTGACACCCCAATACCTGAGTGTTATATCCGGGGTCACCTGACACCCCAATACCTCAGTGTTATATCCGGGGTCACCTGACACCCCAATACCTGAGTGTTATATCCGAGGTCACCTGACACCCCAATACCTGAGTGTTATATCCGGGGTCACCTGACACCCCAATACCTGAGTGTTATATCCGAGGTCACCTGACACCCCAATACCTGAGTGTTATATCCGGGGTCACCTGACACCCCAATACCTGAGTGTTATATCCGAGGTCACCTGACACCCCAATACCTGAGTGTTATATCCGGGGTCATCTGACACCCCAATACCTGAGTGTTATATCCGGGGTCACCTGACACCCCAATACCTCAGTGTTATATCCGGGGTCACCTGACACCCCAATACCTCAGTGTTATATCCGGGGTCACCTGACACCCCAATACCTCAGTGTTATATCCGGGGTCACCTGACACCCCAATACCTCAGTGTTATATCCGGGGTCACCTGACACCCCAATACCTCAGTGTTATATCCGGGGTCACCTGACACCCCAATACCTCAGTGTTATATCCGGCGTCAACTGACACCCCAATACCTCAGTGTTATATCCGGGGTCACCTGACACCCCAATACCTCAGTGTTATATCCGGCGTCAACTGACACCCCAATACCTCAGTTTTATATCCAGGGTCACCTGACACCCCAATACATCAGTGTTATATCCGGGGTCACCTGACACCCCAATACATCAGTGTTATATCCGGGGTCACCTGACACCCCAATACCTCAGTGTTATATCCGTGGTCACCTGACACCCCAATACCTCAGAGATCTATCCGGGGTCACCTGACACCCCAATACCTCAGTGTTATATCCGGGGTCACCTGACACCCCAATACCTCAGTGTTATATTCGGGGTCACCTGACACCCCAATACCTCAGTGTTATATTCGGGGTCACCTGACACCCCAATACCTCAGTGTTATATCCGGGGTCACCTGACACCCCAATACCTCAGTGTTATATCCGGGGTCACCTGACACCCCAATACCTCAGTGTTCTATCCGGGGTCACCTAACACCCCAATACCTCAGTGTTATATCCGGGGTCACCTGACAACAGTGTTATATCCGGGGTCACCTGACACCCCAATACCTCAGTGTTATATCCGGGGTCACCTGACACCCCAATACCTCCGTGTTATATCCGGGGTCACCTGACACCCCAATACCTCAGTGTTATATCCGGGGTCACCTGACACCCCAATACCTCAGTGTTATATCTGGGGTCACATGACAACCCAATACATCAGTATTATATCGGGGGTCACCTGACACCCCAATACATCAGTTTTATATCCGGGGTCACCTGACACCCCAATACCTCAGAGTTATATCCGGGGTCACCTGACACCCCAATACCTCAGTGTTATATCCGGGGTCATCTGACACCCCAATACCGGAGTGTTATATCCGGGGTCACCTGACACCCCAATACCTCAGTGTTATATCCGGGGTCACCTGACACCCCAATACCTCAGTGTTATATCCGGGGTCACCTGCCACCCCAATACATCAGTATTATATCGGGGGTCACCTGACACCCCAATACATCAGTATTATATCCGGGGTCACCTGCCACCCCAATACCTCAGTGTTATATCGGGGGTCACCTGACACCCCAATACCTCAGTGTTATATCGGGGGTCACCTGACACCCCAATATCTCCGTGTTATATCCGGGGTCACCTGACACCCCAATACCTCAGTGTTATATCCGGGGTCACTTGACACCCCCAATACCTCAGTGTTATATCCAGGGTCACCTGACACCCCAATACCTCAGTGTTATATCCGGGGTCACTTGACACCCCAATACCTCAGTGTTATATCCAGGGTCACCTGACACCCCAATACCTCAGTGTTATATCCAGGGTCACCTGACACCCCAATACCTCAGTGTTATATCCAGGGTCACCTGACACCCCAATACCTCAGTGTTATATCCAGGGTCACCTGACACCCCAATACCTGAGTGTTATATCCGGGGTCACCTGATACCCCTGTCTCTCCCTTTATATCCCTGTATATCCCTGTATCCCCCTGTGTATCTCCCTGTATATCTCCCTGTATATCTCCCTGTATATCTCCCTGTGTATCTCCCTGTGTATCTCCCTGTGTATCTCCCTGTGTATCTCCCTGTATATATCCCTGTATCTCCCTGTATATCTCCCTGTATATCTCCCTGTGTATCTCCCTGTATATCTCCCTGTATATCTCCCTGTATATCCCCCTGTGTATCCCCCTGTGTATCTCCCTGTATATCTCCCTGTATATCTCCCTGTGTATCTCCCTGTGTATCTCCCTGTATATCTCCCTGTATATCTCCCTGTATATCTCCCTGTATATCTCCTTGTGTATCCCCCTGTATATCTCCCTGTATATCTCCCTGTATATCTCCTTGTATATCTCCCTGTATATCCCCCTGTATATCTCCCTGTATATCTCCCTGTATATCTCCCTGTGTATCCCCCTGTGTATCTCCCTGTATATCTCCCTGTATATCTCCCTGTATATCTCCCTGTATATCTCCCTGTGTATCTCCCTGTATATCTCCCTGTATATCTCCCTGTATATCCCCCTGTATATCCCTGTATATCTCCCTGTATATCTCCCTGTGTATCTCCCTGTGTATCTCCCTGTATCTCCCTGTATATCTCCCTGTATCTCCCTGTGTATCTCCCTGTATATCTCCCTGTGTATCTCCCTGTGTATCTCCCTGTATATATCCCTGTATATCTCCCTGTATATCTCCCTGTGTATCTCCCTGTATATCCCCCTGTATATCCCTGTATATCTACCTGTATATCTCCCTGTATATCCCTGTATATCTACCTGTGTATCTCCCTGTATATCTCCCTGTGTATCTCCCTGTATATCTCCCTGTGTATCTCCCTGTATATCTCCCTGTGTATCCCCCTGTATATCTCCCTGTGTATCTCCCTGTGTATCCCCCTGTATATCTCCCTGTGTATCTCCCTGTATATCTCCCTGTATATCTCCCTGTATATCTCCCTGTGTATCTCCCTGTATATCTCCCTGTATATCTCCCTGTGTATCTCCCTGTATATCTCCCTGTATATCTCCCTGTATATCTCCCTGTGTATCTCCCTGTATATCTCCCTGTATATCTCCCTGTATCTCCCTGTATATCTCCCTGTATATCTCCCTGTGTATCCCCCTGTATATATCTCCCTGTATATCTCCCTGTGTATCTCCCTGTATATCTCCCTGTATATCTCCCTGTATATCTCCCTGTATATCTCCCTGTGTATCTCCCTGTATATCTCCCTGTGTATCCCCCTGTATATCTCCCTGTGTATCTCCCTGTATATCTCCCTGTGTATCTCCCTGTGTATCTCCCTGTATATCTCCTGTGTATCCCCCTGTATATCTCCCTGTGTATCTCCCTGTGTATCCCCCTGTATATCTCCCTGTGTATCTCCCTGTATATCTCCCTGTGTATCTCCCTGTGTATCCCCCTGTATATCTCCCTGTATATATCCCTGTATATCTCCCTGTATATCTCCCTGTGTATCTCCCTGTATATCCCCCTGTATATCCCTGTATATCTACCTGTATATCTCCCTGTATATCCCTGTATATCTCCCTGTATATCTCCCTGTATATCTCCCTGTGTATCTCCCTGTATATCTCCCTGTATATCTCCCTGTATATCTCCCTGTATATCTCCCTGTGTATCTCCCTGTATATCCCCCTGTATATCTCCCTGTATATCTCCCTGTATATCTCCCTGTATATCTCCCTGTATATCTCCCTGTGTATCTCCCTGTATATCTCCCTGTATATCTCCCTGTATATCTCCCTGTATATCTCCCTGTGTATCTCCCTGTATATCTCCCTGTATATCTCCCTGTATATCTCCCTGTATATCTCCCTGTATATCTCCCTGTATATCTCCCTGTATATCTCCCTGTGTATCTCCCTGTATATCTCCCTGTGTATCTCCCTGTATATCTCCCTGTATATCTCCCTGTGTATCCCCCTGTATATTTCCCTGTATATCTCCCTGTGTATCTCCCTGTATATCTCCCTGTGTATCCCCCTGTATATCTCCCTGTGTATCTCCCTGTGTATCCCCCTGTATATCTCCCTGTGTATCTCCCTGTGTATCCCCCTGTATATCTCCCTGTATATCTCCCTGTGTATCTCCCTGTGTATCCCCCTGTATATCTCCCTGTGTATTCCCCTGTATATCTCCCTGTATATCTCCCTGTATATCTCCCTGTGTATCTCCCTGTATATCTCCCTGTATATCTCCCTGTATATCTCCCTGTATATCTCCCTGTATATCTCCCTGTGTATCTCCCTGTATATCTCCCTGTGTATCCCCCTGTATATCTCCCTGTATATCTCCCTGTGTATCTCCCTGTGTATCTCCCTGTATATCTCCCTGTGTATCTCCCTGTATATCTCCCTGTGTATCTCCCTGTGTATCCCCCTGTATATCTCCCTGTATATCTCCCTGTATATCTCCCTGTATATATCCCTGTATATCTCCCTGTATATCTCCCTGTATATCCCCCTGTATATCTCCCTGTGTATCTCCCTGTATATCTCCCTGTGTATCTCCCTGTATATCTCCCTGTGTATCTCCCTGTATATCTCCCTGTATATCTCCCTGTGTATCTCCCTGTATATCCCCCTGTGTATCCCCCTGTGTATCTCCCTGTATATCTCCCTGTATATATCCCTGTATATCCCCCTGTATATCTCCCTGTATATCTCCCTGTGTATCTCCCTGTATATCTCCCTGTGTATCTCCCTGTGTATCTCCCTGTATATCTCCCTGTATATCTCCCTGTATATCTCCCTGTATATCTCCCTGTGTATCTCCCTGTATATCTCCCTGTATATCTCCCTGTGTATCTCCCTGTATATCACCCTGTATCTCCCTGTATATCTCCCTGTATACCCCTGTATCCCCCTGTGTATCTCCCTGTATACCCCTGTATCCCCCTGTGTATCCCCCTGTGTATCCCCCTGTATCCCCCTGTATCCCCCTGTGTATCCCCCTGTGTATCCCCCTGTATCCCCCTGTATATCACTGTGGTTTATGTACCTGGATGTGGTATTATTTATCCCTGGGTAGGTTTGTGTCTGTGTGTGACCAGGGGATGGCGCCGTAGTGCAGTCTTCTCCAGCACCTCCACCTCGGTACTCTCGTGGTGCTCCCAGCGTGTGATGTGGCGGTAGCATCCATAGTAACCTCTGTGTCCCCTCTCGGTGGTTACCTTCCCGTCTAGTCCCCCAGGAGCCTTCCTCCTCCTCCTCCTCCTCCTCCTCCCCTGCGTCCTGTGGTGTTTTTGCATTGTGTTCTTGCTCTTCATCCTCCTGTGTGTCTGGCAGCTTCCCTGCCTCCGTTATCCTCCTCCCCTCCTCCCTGTCATTGCTCCCTCCACCTCCCTCCTTCCTTACATGATCCCTCATTCTGTTACTTACCTAGCATCCGTCTCCTCCCGTCTCCTCACCTGAGTGTGCGCTCGGCCTTCCTCCGCTCCCGGGCAGGATGTCATGGAGATAATGAGCTTATTCGGAGCTCCTCGGGGTGGAGGGCAGGCGGTGAGGGAGGACAGGCCGGAGCTCTGATCACAATATGGGGACCTGGCACGGAATGTCTTACTGAGCAGCATGGAGCCTCACAATGGGCAGTACTCCCCAGCAAGCTGTATGATGGTGGATGGAGAGGCCAGCATGGCCAGAGAAGAGGCGGCCATGCTAACAGGTGTCCAGGGCTCAGGATCCAGCTCATATCCATCTACACCTGGAACAGATCAGTACAGTCCTGGAGCCAGCCAGAAGATACACAGTCCTAGTCCCGGCCACCATGGTCCTACTAGAGGAGCAAGCACCAAGCCGACCACTGCCGGACCGGCATGTCCATCTGGACAGTATCGGAGTGCTCCATCTCCCATCACTCCTCATAGGCCCAGCCAAACTTCTGCTCTAGGATCAAACTCAACTCCCTTACAAAGATCTACTCAGCAACCCATGGTTTCCACCAAATCCCTTAGTGTCCCCTCATCCGGTAAACCTAGCACAGAATCTGTGCACCACCCCCCTCTCCCAGGTCCTGCAGCCTCCCTTGTCCCAGTTCCTGTGATCTCACATGTTCCTGGTCCCTCATCTTCCCTTGTTCCAGGTCCTGCAGCCTCCCCTGTCCCAGGTTCTGTGGTCTCACCTGCTCCTGGTCCGGCACCTTCCCTTGGTCTAGGTCCTGCACTCTCCTCTTCCCCAGGTCCTACTCATCTTTCTGCATCAGGTCCAGCACCCTCTCCTGCCCAAGGTCCAGCACCCTCTCCTGCCCAAGGTCCTGCACCCTCTCCTGCCCAAGGTCCTGCACCCTCTCCTGCCAAAGGTCCTGCACCGTCTCCTGCCCAAGGTCCTGCACCCTCTCCTGCCCAAGGTCCGGCCCCCTCTCCTGCCCAAGGTCCTGCCCCCTCTCCTGCCCAAGGTCCTGCCCCCTCTCCTGCCCAAGGTCCTGCACCCTCTCCTGCCAAAGGTCCTGCACCGTCTCCTGCCCAAGGTCCTGCACCCTCTCCTGCCCAAGGTCCTGCCCCCTCTCCTGCCCAAGGTCCTGCCCCCTCTCCTGCCCAAGGTCCTGCCCCCTCTCCTGCCCAAGGTCCTTCCCCCTCTCCTGCCCAAGGTCCTGCCCCCTCTCCTGCCCAAGGTCCTGCCCCCTCTCCTGCCCAAGGTCCTGCACCCTCTCCTGCCCAAGGTCCGGCCCCCTCTCCTGCCCAAGGTCCTGCCCCCTCTCCTGCCCAAGGTCCTGCCCCCTCTCCTGCCCAAGGTCCTGCCCCCTCTCCTGCCCAAGGTCCTGGCCCCTCTCCTGCCCAAGGTCCTTCCCCCTCTCCTGCCCAAGGTCCTGCCCCCTCTCCTGCCCAAGGTCCTGCCCCCTCTCCTGCCCAAGGTCCTGCCCCCTCTCCTGCCCAAGGTCCTGCCCCCTCTCCTGCCCAAGGTCCTGCCCCCTCTCCTGCCCAAGGTCCTTCCCCCTCTCCTGCCCAAGGTCCTGCCCCCTCTCCTGCCCAAGGTCCTGCCCCCTCTCCTGCCCAAGGTCCTACCCCCTCTTCTGCTCCAGGACTTGCTCACAGTACTGCTTCGGACCCCACTCTGGCATCTAGCTTTACTCTGCCAGGATCCATGCAGCCTGCAGCCTTAGGACCCACAGACTCCCCTGCACAAGGTACTACTCTGACTTCATGCCCTGTACCCTGCTCACAGCCTCCAGCCTCCGGACCATCACAGATGCCTGTGGCTGCCTCTCTGCAGGTTTTTAGACAGGCTGGAACCTCCAGGCCTAGTAACATTACAGGTACCAGCAAAACACCTGTGGGAATAAGCCAGACACCTGCATTCAGATCCAGTCAGCCTGTGACCTCAGGGGCAGGTCAGCCTCCGCACTTATCAACAGGATCCAACCAGCCTCTTACCACAGGTACATGTCAGCCTCCTATTCCTGAGCCCCACCAGTCTCCAATACTATATTTCAGCCAACCACAAGTCCCTGCTTCCACTCAGCATCCTGTTTCTGGTCCCACTCAGCCTCCTGTTTCTGGTCCCACTCAGCCTCCTGGTTCTGGTCCCACTCAGCCTCCTGTTTCTGGTCCCACTCAGCCTCCTGTTTCTGGTCCCACTCAGCCTCCTGGTTCTGGTCCCACTCAGCCTCCTGGTTCTGGTCCCACTCAGCCTCCTGGTTCTGGTCCCACTCAGCTTCCTGTTTCTGGTCCCACTCAGCTTCCTGTTTCTGGTCCCACTCAGCCTCCTGGTTCTGGTCCCACTCAGCCTCCTGGTTCTGGTCCCACTCAGCCTCCTGGTTCTGGTCCCACTCAGCCTCCTGGTTCTGGTCCCACTCAGCCTCCTGTTTCTGGTCCCACTCAGCTTCCTGTTTCTGGTCCCACTCAGCCTCCTGGTTCTGGTCCCACTCAGCCTCCTGGTTCTGGTCCCACTCAGCCTCCTGGTTCTGGTCCCACTCAGCCTCCTGGTTCTGGTCCCACTCAGCCTCCTGGTTCTGGTCCCACTCAGCCTTCGGCCTCTACTTTCATCCAGTCTCCAAAGCTCACATATCAGCAACCCTCTTTGACTCTACAGAACCAAACTTCTCCAATTGAACCCAATCAAATATGTGTCCTTACCCAAAGCCACCCTCCTGTGTCAGGGCCCATCCAAACCCCTCCCCCTACCCAAAGCAAGGCTCCTGCCGCAGGGTCCAGCCAGTCTCCCAGCCCAGTAGCTGTTCAGGCCCCCGTGTCCGGTCAACCTTCTGTTTCCAGCCAGGTTTCCGTTTCTGGTCCAAACCGACCTTTTGTCACTGGACTGAGCCGGACATCTTCTGGACTAAATCAGACTCCACCACATGGTCCGAGCCAATCTCCAGGCTTCGGCCTAAGTCCGTTCTCATCACCTGGAGTGAGTTCGATGCTCCCCAAGTCAGAAGCTCAAGAGCAGATTGAAGCGGAGGACCCGAGCACCTTCATGCAGCGTCAGTTTGGGGCCCTACTACAGCCGGCCGTCAATAAGTTCTCTCTGCGCATGTTTGGCAGTCACAAGGCGGTGGAGATTGAGCAGCAGCGGGTTAAATCTGCCGGGTTCTGGATCATCCACCCGTACAGTGATTTCAGGTCAGTAGTTGGTGGTGGCCCCATATTATGTACAGATCACGACCTGGTATTGTTCCCTCCTATGATGGCACTGTAGGCCGCGCACCATGTGCCCAGAACCATGGAGTGTCTGCCCTCTACGGGAGCTGCTATATTCGCCAACACTGACCTCCATTAATACCCATATGTCTTAGCGCTGGCGGGTGCCGTCACAGCTTTTGTGTATGTTTGTATCACGGTCACCTTTATTACACTTTCTTAGAAGATGACAACTTACTTTGTTTTTTAGAATTGTACATTTGGCGTTGGGGACTCCACTCCCCCCACCCATCCATGGCCGCCAAAAATCAGATTATAGTTTATGTTGTGGTTCGTATGAGGTCACATAATAAGACCCTAAGTATAGGTATAGTACAGTGGTCTCCAAACTGTGGACCTCCAGATGTTGCAAAACTACAACTCCCAGCATGCCCGGACAGCCTTTGGCTGTCCGGGCATGCTGGGAGTTGTAGTTTTGCAACATCTGGAGGTCCACAGTTTGGAGACCATAATTATGATATGTAAATCAGTGATCCGGAGTGATGGCTGTATCCAGCGTTTGTGTGTGCGCAGCTTTAGTGTATGTTTGTATCGCAGACGTGCACCCACACCATTGTGCCGCTCCACTCGATGCCCGTATGTAGCCATGACCGGAGACTAAGGTCCAAGTGTCTGCAGCCCCAATACATGAGTCAGCAGAACACACAGGCGTCATGGGATCCACACACTCCTCGTACGTGATGCCAGGACGCACACGCGTTGTTGAGGATAAAATTACGCAAAAACATTTTATTATCTTCCAAATACCGTAAATATTTATTTAAGAAAGAGAAAATAATCTGTATGTCCAGGCTTGGGGCTAAAAATGAGAAGGACCTTGTTCTCACCTGATCCCCGGCCCTGTCCGTCCCACAGTGCCGCTCCTGCTGCTTTCATTTGGACAAATCCCTGAAGAGTCAGTGAGTGGGACTTCCTGCTAGGATGGGGAGCAGGAAGTCTCCTAGGTCCTGCTGATCGGAGGCTCCACTCAACCAACACAGTGTATACAGCTATTGGGACCATCTCTGTCTTCTCTCCACTCCTGCATTGGTACGGTTTCCGTGCTGCGGCAAAAAATTTGGACTTCGGGAACATCAATGAGTGAGTTGCCTGCCGACCAGCCGGACATTTCAGGCTGCCCGGCGGTCTGCAAGTTGTTAAAGGGACAGGATAGGGGAAAGGTGGGGTTTGACCTCTAGGACCCCCCGCAATCTCCAGAACAGGGCCAGCGCTAGAGTGGAGTGGAGTGGTGTGGATTCTCTACAGGTGTGCAGGAGATACACGAGCCCTGTACTGGGGTATCTCTGGTGCTCCCATACAGAATCCATGAGCTGACACACCGCTCCATGCAAAGGGAGAACTGGGGCTGCGCTGGGGGGGGGGGGCCCAGAGGTCGCATTCCCCACGATCAGATGCAGATACAGGAAAGGAAGAATCCATTCGCTCAATCAGGGTGTAGTGTTTAAAAAATAGTTTTCATTTATGTAGGATCCATTAAAATAAAGTAAAAGTCATAGAACAAGAACAAAATGCTTGACAGGTTTTGAGGGTTCCCCCTAGTCATAAGCCTTCTCTATGGCATCCATTTAGATCAGGTGACCGTAGAGGATTAGACATATAAACGACTGTCCCGGAGGACATCACAGACTCCCGTACTGGTCCCAGTGTTCTGCCGGAGGAGACCGGTTCTATCCCCCGTATACTGGAGTCCCCGCCCCTTATTGTGGTGAAACAGGAGTCTATACATCATGTGACTTACACAGCGATCACATGATCCCAGGGCACATCACAAGACCTAATGTACACTGAACAGTAAAATCACATGACGTACATATTAACCCCTTATGCTCACACAGCAAAAAATTTGCAGAATGCTCAGAAAACAATGGCAGACACTCCATAAATGTGCACGTTCTGGCAGCGTTAGGACCGCTCGGAGATACATTGGCATCTATGGAGATGGTACATTTTCGGGGGTCCTAGCACCGGGAGAACATGTAAATTCGCAGAATGTCCGTCCGTGTTTTTTGATCAGACATTCCACAAATTTTCAGCTGTGCGAACATAGCCTAAGGGGTTAATGTGTACATCATCTAAACTTACTGTTTAGTGTACATGGTCTTAGGTCGTGTGATGTGCCCTGGGATCATGTGATCGCTGTGTAGGTCACATGATGTATAGACTCCTGTATCATAACGGGGGATAGAACCGGTCTCCTCCAGCAGAATCTGCCGCAGAAATATCTCCGTGTGCCCAGTGCAGGAGAATCTCAATGAAAACGATCAGACTCTGCTGTAACCGTATTCTCCGCAGTATTCTGCTCGGAAATTCCATTGTGTGAACATTGTTCTGTAGATGTAGAGAACTAAGCTCAGATCTTCTGTAGATGTAGAACTAAGCTCAGATCTTCTGTAGATGTAGAACTAAGCTCAGATCTTCTGTAGATGTAGAGAACTAAGCTCAGATCTTCTGTAGATGTAGAGAACTAAGCCCAGATCTTCTGTAGATGTAGAGAACTAAGCCCAGATCTTCTGTAGATGTAGAGAACTAAGCTCAGATCTTCTGTAGATGTAGAGAACTAAGCTCAGATCTTCTGTAGATGTAGGAGAACTAAGCTCAGAACTTCTGTAGATGTAGAGAACTAAGCTCAGATCTTCTGTAGATGTAGAGAACTAAGCTCAGATCTTCTGTAGATGTAGAGAACTAATCTCAGATCTTCTGTAGATGTAGAGAACTTAGCTCAGATCTTCTGTAGATGTAGAGAACTAAGCTCAGATCTTCTGTAGATGTAGAGAACTAAGCTCAGATCTTCTGTAGATGTAGAGAACTAATCTCAGATCTTCTGTAGATGTAGAGAACTAAGCTCAGATCTTCTGTAGATGTAGAGAACTAAGCTCAGATCTTCTGTAGATGTAGAGAACTAAGCTCAGATCTTCTGTAGATGTAGGAGAACTAAGCTCAGATCTTCTGTAGATGTAGAGAACTAAGCTCAGATCTTCTGTAGATGTAGAGAACTAAGCTCAGATCTTCTGTAGATGTAGAGAACTAAGCTCAGATCTTCTGTAGATGTAGAGAACTAAGCTCAGATCTTCTGTAGATGTAGAGAACTAAGCTCAGATCTTCTGTAGATGAAGAGAACTAAGCTCAGATCTTCTGTAGATGTAGAGAACTAAGCTCAGATCTTCTGTAGATGTAGGAGAACTAAGCTCAGATCTTCTGTAGATGTAGAGAACTAAGCTCAGATCTTCTGTAGATGTAGAGAACTAAGCTCAGATCTGTAGATGTAGAGAACTAAGCTCAGATCTTCTGTAGATGTAGAGAACTAAGCTCAGATCTTCTGTAGATGTAGAGAACTAAGCTCAGATCTTCTGTAGATTTAGAGAACTAAGCTCAGATCTTCTGTAGATGTAGAGAACTAATCTCAGATCTTCTGTAGATGTAGAGAACTAAGCTCAGATCTTCTGTAGATGTAGAGAACTAAGCTCAGATCTTCTGTAGATGTAGAGAACTAAGCTCAGATCTTCTGTAGATGTAGAGAACTAAGCTCTGATCTTCTGTAGATGTAGAGAACTAAGCTTAGATCTTCTGTAGATGTAGAGAACTAAGCTCAGATCTTCTGTAGATGTAGAGAACTAAGCTCAGATCTTCTGTAGATGTAGAGAACTAAGCCCAGATCTTCTGTAGATGTAGAGAACTAATCTCAGATCTTCTGTAGATGTAGAGAACTAAGCTCAGATCTTCTGTAGATGTAGAGAACTAAGCTCAGATCTTCTGTAGATGTAGAGAACTAATCTCAGATCTTCTGTAGATGTAGAGAACTAATCTCAGATCTTCTGTAGATGTAGAGAACTAAGCTCAGATCTTCTGTAGATGTAGAGAACTAAGCTCAGATCTTCTGTAGATGTAGAGAACTAAGCTCAGATCTTCTGTAGATGTAGAGAACTAAGCTCAGATCTTCTGTAGATGTAGAGAACTAAGCTCAGATCTTCTGTAGATGTAGAGAACTAAGCTCAGATCTTCTGTAGATGTAGAGAACTAAGCTCAGATCTTCTGTAGATGTAGAGAACTAATCTCAGATCTTCTGTAGATGTAGAGAACTAAGCTCAGATCTTCTGTAGATGTAGAGAACTAAGCTCAGATCTTCTGTAGATGTAGAGAACTAAGCTCAGATCTTCTGTAGATGTAGAGAACTAAGCTCAGATCTTCTGTAGATGTAGGAGAACTAAGCTCAGATCTTCTGTAGATGTAGAGAACTAAGCTCAGATCTTCTGTAGATGTAGAGAACTAAGCTCAGATCTTCTGTAGATGTAGAGAACTAAGCTCAGATCTTCTGTGGATGTAGAGAACTAAGCTCAGATCTTCTGTAGATGTAGAGAACTAAGCTCAGATCTTCTGTAGATGTAGAGAACTAAGCTCTGAACTTCTGTAGATGTAGAGAACTAAGCCCAGATCTTCTGTAGATGTAGAGAACTAAGCTCAGATCTTCTGTAGATGTAGAGAACTAAGCTTAGATCTTCTGTAGATGTAGAGAACTAAGCTCAGATCTTCTGTAGATGTAGGAGAACTAAGCTCAGATCTTCTGTAGATGTAGGAGAACTAAGCTCAGATCTTCTGTAGATGTAGAGAACTAAGCTCAGATCTTCTGTAGATGTAGAGAACTAAGCTCAGATCTTCTGTAGATGTAGAGAACTAAGCTCAGATCTTCTGTAGATGTAGAGAACTAAGCTCAGATCTTCTGTAGATGTAGAGAACTAAGCTCAGATCTTCTGTAGATGTAGAGAACTAAGCTCAGATCTTCTGTAGATGAAGAGAACTAAGCTCAGATCTTCTGTAGATGTAGAGAACTAATCTCAGATCTTCTGTAGATGTAGAGAACTAAGCTCAGATCTTCTGTAGATGTAGAGAACTAAGCTCAGATCTTCTGTAGATGTAGAGAACTAAGCTCAGATCTTCTGTAGATGTAGAGAACTAAGCTCAGATCTTCTGTAGATGTAGAGAACTAAGCTCAGATCTTGTGTAGATGTAGAGAACTAAGCTCAGATCTTCTGTAGATGTAGAGAACTAAGCTCAGATCTTCTGTAGATGTAGAGAACTAAGCTCAGATCTTCTGTAGATGTAGAGAACTAATCTCAGATCTTCTGTAGATGTAGAGAACTAAGCTCAGATCTTCTGTAGATGTAGAGAACTAAGCTCAGATCTTCTGTAGATGTAGAGAACTAAGCTCAGATCTTCTGTAGATGTAGAGAACTAAGCTCAGATCTTCTGTAGATGTAGAGAACTAAGCTCAGATCTTCTGTAGATGAAGAGAACTAAGCTCAGATCTTCTGTAGATGTAGAGAACTAAGCTCAGATCTTCTGTAGATGTAGAGAACTAAGCTCAGATCTTCTGTAGATGTAGAGAACTAAGCTCAGATCTTCTGTAGATGTAGGAGAACTAAGCTCAGATCTTCTGTAGATGTAGAGAACTAAGCTCAGATCTTCTGTAGATGTAGAGAACTAAGCTCAGATCTTCTGTAGATGTAGAGAACTAAGCTCAGATCTTCTGTAGATGTAGAGAATTAAGCTCAGATCTTCTGTAGATGTAGAGAACTAAGCTCAGATCTTCTGTAGATGTAGAGAACTAAGCTCAGATCTTCTGTAGATGTAGAGAATTAAGCTCAGATCTTCTGTAGATGTAGAGAACTAAGCTCAGAACTTCTGTAGATGTAGAGAACTAAGCTCAGATCTTCTGTAGATGTAGAGAACTAAGCTCAGATCTTCTGTAGATGTAGAAGAACTAAGCCCAGTGTTCTGTATGGTGGCTCAGTGGTCAATATGGTGGCTCAGTAGTTAGTATGGTGGCTCAGTGGTCTGTATGGTGGCTCAGTGGTCTGTATGGTGGCTCAGTGGTCAATATGGTGGCTCATTAGTTAGTATGGTGGCTCAGTGGTCTGTATGGTGGCTCAGTAGTTAGTATAGTGGCTCAGTGGTCTGTATGGTGGCTCAGTGGTCTGTATGGTGGCTCAGTAGTTAGTATAGTGGCTCAGTGGTCTGTATGGTGGCTCAGTAGTTGGTATAGTGGCTCAGTGGTCTGTATGGTGGCTCAGTGGTCTGTATGGTGGGTCAGTAGTTAGTATAGTGGCTCAGTGGTCTGTATGGTGGCTCAGTAGTTAGTATAGTGGCTCAGTGGTCTGTATGGTGGCTCAGTAGTTAGTATGGTGGTTCAGTGGTCTGTATGGTTGCTCAGTGGTCTGTATGGTGGCTCAGTGGTCTGTATGGTTGCTCAGTGGTCTGTATGGTGGCTCAGTGGTCTGTATGGTGGCTCAGTAGTTGGTATAGTGGCTCAGTGGTCTGTATGGTGGCTCAGTGGTCTGTATGGTGGCTCAGTGGTCTGTATGGTGGCTCAGTAGTTGGTATAGTGGCTCAGTGGTCTGTATGGTTGCTCAGTGGTCTGTATAGTGGCTCAGTGGTCTGTATGGTGGCTCAGTAGTTGGTATAGTGGCTCAGTGGTCTGTATGGTGGCTCAGTGGTCTGTATGGTGGCTCAGTGGTCTGTATGGTGGCTCAGTGGTCTGTATGGTGGCTCAGTGGTCTGTATAGTGGCTCAGTGGTCTGTATGGTGGCTCAGTGGTCTGAGGTTGTGAATGCAGTATGAATAGTCTGGAGATGTCCTTCACTCTGGGTTTGTGACAGATTGTAGTGACTCATTCTGTGAGGACCATGTGAGGACACCACTGCCACCGGCTGTCTGCTGAGTTATATATCACTGTCTCTGGTGATTGTTGCCCCATGGGGCGGTTTTTGTGCATGGCCCAGGGTGACGTGGCTTTTGTCATAGTGAGGTGGGATCATTGTAATGTGGCAGGTCAGGACACTGATGCCTTCTGTCATTGGCCCGAGGCTTCCATACTGGATGACATCATCCAGTAAAGGATCCGTACCAAAAAGAAAGCTCCTACCATAGTAATGACATCACTCCGCACTGATCATGATGTCATCACACCATCCTCAGCCCTGCTGTTCTCTGTAGCTGAGCACAGAAGAACATCTGAGGTGATCATCTCCCGAGTAGAAAGCTGAGACAACCTCCTGCTAATGACCTCTTGGAAGTCCATCAAAGCGAGCTGCGCCCCTGCTGTGTCCTAATCAGCCCCATCAGTGTCACCACGTGGCAAATAAGGGTCTCCGGAGATTCCGAGTACAGTTGAAAGTGATTGCGTTGCACAGCAGGACGCTGATAGATAATCCTCTCCACTGCTTTATTAACACAATCAGATTTGGGTAAAGCCGCCATTCCTGCCGCTGTCCCGTCTGACCTGAAGATGCAGAGGCGACATTGCTGCGGCAGGTGGTTATGTAGGGGAGAGGGGTAATTGTAGACAAGGTGACATGTACAATGTGGGTCATCTGGTAGGTGGTCTGGTGGGTCATCTGGTAGGTTGTCTGGTGGGTTGTCTGGTAGGTCATCTTGTAGGTCATCTGGTAGGGTCTTTGGGTGGGTTGCAGTCCTCCATTCCATGGACTCCTTCAGTGAACATTGATCTTCAGATTACTGTTTGGACTTGTATCTGTTTTCATCTTGGCTCTGCAAGTGCAGGAAACTATTAGGCTACATTCACACTACAGAATCCCCACCCGCCTGAACTGCTGAAATCCATGGACACTAGGACCAGGTGGACATGTGGCGTCACCACTGAAGGCAATGAAGTCAGCACAGATTTCCTTATGTTCATTCTTTTATCGGAGTTTGGAATTTCCGTGCAGCAGAATCCCATTGAAGTCCTTTGCCGGCTGCGGCAACAGAACTTTCCAATGGATATTTCTCTGCTTGGAAATTCTGTAGTGTGAATGAAGCCTTAGATGCTTCCAGTATTCCCCACAGATTGTTTACATCATTGGGAAATGTCTGTAACCATTGGGTCAGACCCTGTGTGCATCCGCAGGGCCAGTAGGGTGACAGGTTAAGGCCGGAAGGCAGCAAGTTGAGACAGGAGGGCAATAGGTAAAGGCAGGAGGGCAACAGTACTAACGGGGACAAAACTAGACAAATGCACATTGTATATGCTATAATCCACACCATACTGTGAAAGCCAGTGGCTACCCAATCAGAAAATCCTACTCTAAAGCAGCCCAGAGCTGAGCAGTCCGGGCTAGCTAATCAGACAGTTACATAGTGGCAGCCCCAATCTAAGTAATAGACAGTGGACTTTGCAAAGTGAAATCAGAGATTTCTCTGTAAAACAGCCAAGTAGTCCAGTGGCGGTCCCACTCTCTGTTGACAGCCATTTCTGTGTGCATGGTCATACAGGGCCTGCTGTCAGTCATTGAGTGAGACCGCCCACTGGACTCCTGAACAATCAGTAAGTAACCTGTTATACTGAATCTTTATACACAATATGACCCATCAGTCAGCTGCTATAACGCTGGAGACTGGACATCATTATGACCCCGTAACTCCTGTAAGGATGTGGAAGATCAGTCCCTAAGTTGTGGTTCTCAGCATTGCCCGATTTGAGGGGACAGTAGCAGTGAGAGCAGTAATGGGACTAGAGAACATGATGGAAGCATAGTCAGGAGAGTGACATGGATCAGAGCTAGGAGCCGGGCAAGTACCGGGCAACGTGAAGGATGAAGCAGGTTCAGGGCCAGGAACAAAGCAGAAGTAAGAACGGCAGTAGTCACAAGCACCGGGAACAAGGAAGGGTATATACGTGACTAACCGGCAATACATTGTGGAGGCAGAAGGTGCCGGACATCATCTCCTGGCACTTGTTATGTAGCTGGGATAGGAGCCATGTAGCCTGTATTAGGAGACGTGCAGTGAAGCCACGAGCTCACTTCGGGGACCACGCTTCCCTCTTCACTTCTCCTCATGCTAAAGCCAAGATGGCCAAAACATCCGGCAATGGCCCATCTTATAAAAAACGAATTCAATATATAAAATGGTGGAAGAATATAGATCCACGTGATGGAATAAACAAGCAGCAAATCATTTCCCGAGAGTTCTGTGAACCCCCATAAGACGTCATATATGGAGTGAAGAGCACCACCACTGGTGGGAAGTAATCTCATCCTGACTAGAGGAGGAAGGGTGAAGCCCAAGTACTCGCAGACCCCCTCATAGTCTCTTTACTGGCTTTTCAGTGAGTGCAGAGATTCTGAGCAGTTACAGACATTATAAATATTGAGGTATAGGAGGAGAAGGGTCTGATCGGTGGAGAAGTCATTGCCCACCTTAGTTTATTGTCCTTGTGGTCACTATCAAGATATTAAGTGAGTAGGAGAGAGGGAATTATTGTCATCCTGTTTGCCGGTGTTTCACCGTCGGGCACATCTCCTATCACGAAGCCTTCTTTCTCACACGTTGGAGGCAGAAATGCTTCTTTAGGGTACATTCCCACACGGCGTATTTGCTGCGTATTTGCTGCTGCGTATTTTATTTTCTCTGTTGAAATCAATGGGTAGGAAAATACGCAGCACCAAATACGCAGCAAATACGCAGCAAAATACGCCGTGTGGGAACGTACCCTTACAACAGACGTGACTCCATTATAAGACATTTGCCTGTTGTGAGCCGAACCCCATTGATGATTGTGGTGGGTTTGCGGTCTTCAGCTCGTTTACTAACATGTCTTCTTCTTCCTCCCTGTATCTCTTTGTCCTCTCTCTCAATGCCCAACTCTTTGTACCATAAAATTAATGTCTCCTGTGGTTTCTCCTCTGTGGTCTTCTCTGTGGTCTTCTTGTGTCTGTCTTCACCCCTGTGACCTCTGGGGCTGTCTCTGTATTCTCTGTTGTCCCCCCCCCCTCGTGTGTCCGGCCGATTCCGCCCCACCCCCATGTGTCCTATTGATCCCCCCCGTGTGTTTTGTCAATTCCTTCCTCCCCCCCCCCCATGTCCTGTCGGTTCCCACTTTCGTCCCCGTCTCTTCTCCCCTTCCTCTAGGTTTTACTGGGATCTTATCATGCTCCTCCTAATGGTGGCCAACTTGATCATTCTCCCTGTGGGAATCACATTTTTCAAAGATCAGAACACCCCTCCCTGGATCGTATTCAATGTCCTCTCCGACACTTTATTCTTGGCCGACTTGATCCTAAATTTCCGCACAGGGATTGTGGTTGAGGACAACACGGAGATTATTCTGGATCCGCACACTATTAAGATGAAGTATTTGAAGAGCTGGTTCCTGGTGGACTTTGTTTCCTCCATCCCGGTGGACTATATCTTTCTCATTGTGGACCTAGAGACAAACGTAGACACAGAAGTGTACAAGACGGCCCGGGCTCTCCGAATTGTCCGATTTACCAAAATTCTCAGCCTACTGCGACTTCTCCGGCTTTCCCGGCTCATTCGTTATATCCATCAATGGGAGGAGGTGAGGATGTGTCCCGTATACGTGTCCCGTATATCTCTGGTCTGTGTCCTCAGTGTAGGGTCCATCAGGATATGGAGTTATTGACATGCAATGGTTAATTCCTAATGGCCATCGTTGTGTTCTAAAGTGGATGTGTCTCTGTTTTTCGTCAGATTTTCCACATGACCTATGACCTGGCCAGTGCAGTGGTCCGTATCTTCAATCTCATTGGGATGATGTTGCTGCTGTGTCACTGGGACGGTTGTCTGCAGTTCCTGGTCCCGATGCTGCAGGAATTCCCTGAAGATTGTTGGGTCAGCATCAACAAGATGGTGGTGAGTGATCCCTCTATGCCCGGTGTTTACCAATCACACGCTGTCATATTAATGGTTAATGCCCCCTCCCAGCGAGTTGGCCATAACCAGCAATGATTTGGATCAATCTTTGGTTCTAAGCGTTGACTTGGGTGAGCGCCCACCTCTCACCATTTCTGGCTCAGAATGTTCCGAGCTGTTACAACACACAATGTTCCCAACAGTCTGTGCCCCATCTCTGGCTGGTGACTGTCATATAGGGACCCAAATAATTCACAGAGAGAATCCCATTCCCTGTATACGCTTCAATATTCATGGATGTCCAGGTACAAAGCTATAGGGGCTGCAGAGGTAACAGTTCACCTGGAACTTGGTGCCCCAGAGGGGTCCCTGTCACAGAGTTTGTATTGGAGTATATGCTAGGGTATCCTTCTCCTATTCCCTATATAATCCCTCTATACAGGTATGTGCCTGGAAGATGGCCCTTTATGGAGCTAATGTAGGAGGCTTGTTGAGGCATTATGATGATGGGGTTAATTATAGAGATATCATGATGATGGGGTTGGTTGTTGAGGCATCATGATGAGGGGGTTGTTGAGGCATCATGATGATGGGGTTGGATTTTGAGGCATCATGATGATGGGGTTGGTTGTTGAGGCATCATGATGATGGGGTTGTTGAGGCATTATGATGAGGGGGTTGTTGAGGCATCATGATGATGGGGTTGGTTGTTGAGGCATCATGATGATGGGGGTTGGTTGTTGAGGCATCATGATGATGGGGATGTTGAGGCATCATGATGATGGGGTTGGTTGTTGAGGCATCATGATGATGGGGTTGGTTGTTGAGGCATCATGATGATGGGGGTTGTTGAGGCATCATGATGAGGGGGTTGTTGAGGCATCATGATGAGGGGGTTGGTTGTTGAGGCAATGTGATGATGGAGGTTGGTTGTTGGGGCATCATTATGATGGGGTTGGTTGTTGGGGCATCATGATGATGGGGTTGGTTGTTGGGGCATCATGATGATGGGGTTGGTTGTTGAGGCAATGTGATGATGGAGGTTGGTTGTTGGGGCATCATTATGATGGGGTTGGTTGTTGGGGCATCATGATGATGGGGTTGGTTGTTGGGGCATCATGATGATGGGGTTGGTTGTTGGGGCATCATGATGATGGGGTTGGTTGTTGGGGCATCATGATGATGGGGTTGGTTGTTGGGGCATCATTATGATGGGGTTGGTTGTTGGGGCATCATTATGATGGGGTTGGTTGTTGGGGCATCATGATGATGGGGGTTGGTTGTTAAGGTATAATGATGATGGGGATTGTTGGGTATTTTGGACTCTGTTACCCACGTGATTTCCTCGTTGTCAGTGACTAAGCCATCATCTCCAGAGAGGAAATTTCCTCCTCATTATGAAACCACAACTAAGGCTCCTTAGTGACAAGCAGATACGGAGCCACGGTACAGAGCTGACGTGTCCCCCACCCCCCCTACAATATATAGAGGCGGGGTACCCCCAGCACCTCCTCCGGGTAGCCTCTCCTACACACAGTGAGGACAGAGTAAAATAAAGATGGAGACTAGAGCCACAAGCACTGTATAACCTCCGCTGGGGACCAGAGGAGCCGGTAGAGGTTATAGAGGGAGGGGCGGAGGTTATAGAGGGGCGGAGGGTATAGGGGGGCCTCGTGTCATTCAGACCACGGTTCAGCCCTTATTTATCTGGCCAGGATTACCAGGGGCACACTTGGCTCTGCTTGATGCCCATATACATGGGTACAAATACTTTATCGCCCCCTTCTCCCAGCTGCCCATTCTGCTGTTTGATGCCCCTCCAGTACCCTTTCCTCTATGCTGGTTCCAGCTATGGCCTGTAGGGGCAGCAGTGAGGTTATACACAGAACACGTATGTAGACATGTGACCCGTGTGCTGCACCCACCATTTTCCTGCAGACAATTAATGGATCCGTTTTGCAGCTGCCCTGAGGTTTTTCCTCTTACATGTCATGTAGGTATGGAGATCTCTTCTCACTGCAAGTGTCATGTGTGCCTGAGCACGCCAACTGCATGCCAGGGGGTAGGCAGCTGTGTGCCCATTACTGCATACATGGTATGAGTGTCTACAGATAATCACATGCATGTATTAGCAGCGCATGCCTAATGTATGTAGCACAAGGGGGGTAGCCAGCTGTGTGCGAGCGGGTAGACGGCTCTGCGTGCGCGAGGGGGTAGACGGCTCTTCGTGCGCGAGGGGGTAGACGGCTCTGCGTGCGCGAGGGGGTAGACGGCTCTTCGTGCGCGAGGGGGTAGACGGCTCTTCGTGCGCGAGGGGGTAGACGGCTCTTCGTGCGCGAGGGGGTAGACGGCTCTGCGTGCGCGAGGGGGTAGACGGCGCTGTGCGCGAGGGGGTAGACGGCACTGTGCGCGAGGGGGTAGACAGCTGTGTGTGCCCATAACTGCATGCATTGTATAAGAGTGCCTACAGATAGCATGTATGTATCAGCAGCGCATGTCTAATGCATGTAGCACACGGGAGGCGCATGCTCACTGCTACGAAGACCGGGGGGAACAAAGATCACCCCTTGTGTTACTTTTCCCTGTCACTCATTACTCCTCCTGTCAGTGATATCTTGGCATGGTGGTTCCGGTGCCCTGGCGTGTATTTTGGCTCCCACCGGCCCTTAGCATGTTCCCCAAATAACACGTTTGGCCTGTATGTCTGACTCCCACAATAAACCTGGAAAGGTTGTGCGAGGGGGGTAGACGGCTGTGTGCGTCCGAGGGTTTAGACGGCTGTGTGCGTCCGAGGGGGTAGACGGCTGTGTGCGTCCGAGGGGGTAGACGGCTGTGTGGGTCCGAGGGGGGTAGGCGGCTGTGTGGGTCCGAGGGGGTAGATGGCTGTGTGGGTCCGAGGGGGTAGACGGCTGTGTGGGTCCGAGGGGGTAGACGGCTGTGTGCGCGAGGGGGTAGACGGCTGTGTGCGTCCGAGGGTTTAGACGGCTGTGTGCGTCCGAGGGGGTAGACGGCTGTGTGCGTCCGAGGGGGTAGACGGCTGTGTGGGTCCGAGGGGGGTAGGCGGCTGTGTGGGTCCGAGGGGGTAGACGGCTGTGTGGGTCCGAGGGGGTAGACGGCTGTGTGGGTCCGAGGGGGTAGACGGCTGTGTGCGCGAGGGGGTAGACGGCTGTGTGTCCGAGGGGCTAGACGGCTGTGTGCCCATAACTGCATGCATTGTATAGGAGTGCCTACAGATAGCATGTAGGTATCAGCAGTGCATGTCTAATGCATGTAGCACACGGGAGGCACATGCTCACTGCTACGAAGACCCGGGGGGGAGGGGGGGGACAAAGATCTCCCCATGTGTTAGTTTTCCCTGTCACTCATTACTCCTCCTGTCAGTGATATCTTGGCATGGTGGTTCCGGTGCCCTGGCGTGTATTTTGGCTCCCACCTGCTCTTAGCATGTTCCCCAAATAACACGTTTGGCCTTTCCCTGTATGTCTGACTCCCACAATGCACCTGGAAAGGCTGTGCGAGGGGGTAGACGGCTGTGTGCGAGGGGGGTAGACGGCTGGGTGCGCGAGGGGGGTAGACGGCTGGGTGCGCGAGGGGGGTAGACGGCTGGGTGCGCGAGGGGGGTAGACGGCTGGGTGCGCGAGGGGGGTAGACGGCTGTGCGCGAGGGGGTAGACGGCTTGGTGTGCGAGGGGGTAGACGGCGCTGTGTGCCCGAGGGGGGTAGCCGGCGCTGTGTGCCCGAGGGGGTAGCCGGCGCTGTGTGCCCGAGGGGGTAGCCGGCGCTGTGTGCCCGAGGGGGTAGCCGGCGCTGTGTGCCCGAGGGGGTAGCCGGCGCTGTGTGCCCGAGGGGGTAGCCGGCGCTGTGTGTGCGAGGGGGTAGACGGCTGTGTGCCCATAACTGCATGCATTGTATAAGAGTGCCTACAGATAGCATGTATGTATCAGCAGCGCATGTCTAATGCATGTAGCACACGGGAGGCACATGCTCACTGCTACGAAGACCGGGGGGGAACAAAGATCACCCCTTGTGTTACTTTTCCCTGTCACTCATTACTCCTCCTGTCAGTGATATCTTGGCATGGTGGTTCCGGTGCCCTGGCGTGAATTTTGGCTCCCACCGGCCCTTAGCATGTTCCCCAAATAACACGTTTGGCCTTTCCCTGCATGTCTGACTCCCACAATCCACCTGAAAAGGCTGTGCGAAGGGGTAGACGGCTGTGTGTGCGAGGGGGTAGACGGCTGTGTGTGTCCGAGGGGGTAGACGGCTGTGTGTGTCCGAGGGGGTAGACGGCTGTGTGTGTCCGAGGGGGTAGACGGCTGTGTGTGTCCGAGGGGGTAGACGGCTGTGTGTACGAGGGGGTAGACGGCTGTGTGTGTCCGAGGGGGTAGACGGCTGTGTGTGTCCGAGGGGGGTAGACGGCTCTGTGTGAGGGGGTAGATGGCTCTGTGTGCGAGGGGGTAGACGGCTGTGTGTGTCCGAGGGGGTAGACGGCTGTGTGTGTCCGAGGGGGTAGACGGCTGTGTGTGTCCGAGGGGGGTAGACGGCTCTGTGTGAGGGGGTAGATGGCTCTGTGTGCGAGGGGGTAGACGGCTGTGTGCGCAAGGGGGTAGACGGCTGTGTGTGTCCGAGGGGGTAGACGGCTGTGTGTGTCCGAGGGGGTAGACGGCTGTGTGTGTCCGAGGGGGTAGACGGCTGTGTGTACGAGGGGGTAGACGGCTGTGTGTGTCCGAGGGGGTAGACGGCTGTGTGTGTCCGAGGGGGTAGACGGCTGTGTGTGTACGAGGGGGTAGACGGCTGTGTGTGTCCGAGGGGGTAGACGGCTGTGTGTATGAGGGGGTAGACGGCTGTGTGTGTCCGAGGGGGGTAGACGGCTGTGTGTGTCCGAGGGGGGTAGACGGCTGTGTGTGTCCGAGGGGGTAGACGGCTGTGTGTGTCCGAGGGGGTAGACGGCTGTGTGTGTCCGAGGGGGTAGACGGCTGTGTGCGCGAGGGGGTAGACGGCTCTGTGTGCGCGAGGGGGTAGACGCCGCTGTGCGCGAGGGGGTAGACGGCTGTGTGCGCGAGGGGGTAGACGGCTGTGTGTGCGAGGGGGTAGACGGCTGTGTGTGCGAGGGGGTAGACGGCTGTGTGTGCGAGGGGGTAGACGGCTGTGTGTGCGAGGGGGTAGATGGCTGTGTGCCCATGACTGCATGCATTGTATAAGAGTGCCTACAGATAGCATGTAGGTATCAGCAGTGCATGTCTAATGCATGTAGCACACGGGAGGCGCATGCTCACTGCTACAAAGACCGGGGGGAACAAAGATCACCCCTTGTGTTACTCCTCCTGTCAGTGATATATTGGCATGGTGGTTTCGGTGCCCTGGCGTGTATTTTGGCTCCCACCGGCCCTTAGCATGTTTGGCCTTTCCCTGTATGTCTGACTCCCACAATGCACCTGGAGAGGCTGTGGCTTATGGTTGTCTGGTCTTTTACTTCACGTCTTTTCTTCCCCAGAATGAGTCTTGGGGGAAGCAGTACTCCCACGCCATCTTCAAGGCCATGAGTCACATGCTCTGCATCGGGTACGGTCAGCAGGCACCTGAGGGGATGACCGACGTGTGGCTCACAATGCTCAGTATGATCGTGGGGGCCACGTGTTATGCCATGTTTATTGGCCACGCCACGGCCCTCATCCAGTCTCTGGACTCTTCTCGCCGTCAGTACCAGGAGAAGGTAAGGAGATCATGTGACATATGTCAGGTGGCGGTATGATGGGCAGCATGTCATCCGTGTCCTCTGTGTCCACAGTATAAGCAGGTGGAGCAGTACATGTCCTTCCACAAGCTGCCCCCCGACACGCGGCAGAGGATCCACGAGTATTACGAGCATCGGTACCAGGGGAAAATGTTTGATGAGGAGAACATTCTGGGAGAGCTGAGTGAACCCCTTAAAGAAGTAAGTGCCCCCCTTGCTGCCCCCGTCCTCTGCAATCCACCACCTCATCTGACCAATCTCACCATTTTCTTGACTATTTAAGGAGATTGTGAACTTTAATTGCCGGAACCTCGTGGCCAATATGCCTCTCTTCGCCAATGCCGACCCCAACTTTGTGACGGCCATGCTGACCAAGCTCCGCTTCGAGGTCTTCCAGCCCGCCGACTACATCATCCGAGAGGGCACGGTCGGGAAGAAGATGTATTTCATCCAGCACGGGGTGGTCAGCATACTGACCCGCGGCAGCAAGGAGACCAAGCTCTCCGATGGGTCTTACTTTGGGGGTAAGTCTCCAGCCTGAAGGTCATCTCTGTGGAGAACACCATGGATTCCCTAAAATACTCGTATGATGGTGGGGCCCTGTGTTCTGCCATGTTTATTCCGTCAGTCCCAGAGCAGAACAAAAGGGTAAGATGTTCGAGGTCTCCTCTTCCTAGTATAACAGACGTCAAAATAATTAAAGGGGTATTCCGGCTTTATACATCTTATTCCCTATCTAAACAATAGGGGGTAAGATGTATGAACGCAGGGGTCCCATTCTGTGCCGGGCACTGCCTTTGAGACGGGGGACATGATGTCATGGCCACGCCGCCTCAATTCATGTCTATGGGAGGGGTTGTGACGGCCGTCACGCCCCTTTCCATAGACATGAATGGAGGGAGCGTGACTGTAACGTCACTAGTGGGCGGTCATGACCTCTTGTCCGGCACAGAATGAAATCCCTGCAAACATACATCTTATCCCCTATCCTTTGGCTAGGGGATAAGATGTATGAAGCCGAAATACAGTGACCCCCCCGACCTACGATGGCCCCGACATACGATAATTTCTCAGAGGCCATCGCATGTTGAAGACAGCATCAACATACAATGCTTTTGTATGTGCCATGGTATAAACGGCTATCCGGCAGCGCTGACTACTTCATCGGCCGCCGGATAGCTATTTACGGTGCCCCGCGTTGTCTGGTGATGATCACTTACCTGTCCCCAACATTCCGGACGATTCTCTTCGGGATCCCCTGCATCGCTGGCGCTCTCCATCATCAACATCACGTCACCGCGCACGCCGTCCCATCATCCAATAGTAACGTGATGATGGCGATAAAGAGCGACGTTCCCAGGCACCAGAGACGGTCCAGAGTGGCGGGGACACCCCGGGGACGCGGCGACAGCGATGGAGGGCGACATCCAAGGCAGCGGTGACAGTCCGGAGCGGTGGGGACAGGGGAGTATAACTTCCTATTCTTTACATTGCACGGATCCCTCAACATACGATGGTTTCAACAAACGATGGTCCATTTGGAACAAATTACCATCGTATGTTGAGGGACCACTGTACTCCTTTAAAGCTTCCATTTCCTCTCTTTGTCACTAAGGTGTCTCAGTCGGAACGTGTCAAACGTTCTGATTGGTCTGCACCTTCAGACCCACCACCAATCACTGGACATACCTGGGGGAATCGGACAACTGTGTTAACTCCCTGTGATTGTGGGGGAGAGAAGCACTCCCGCCCCTGCCCCCCTCTCGACTATATCTGGGGACGGACCACAAGAACCTCACCCATCATAACTTTAGTCATGTGCGCGGGGGTGGTATTAATCGGAGGTAGTAAAGTCCTCACTGCTCGGAGAAGTCGTCTTACTAAAGGCTAAAGTTTTCCTTCTAGAAATGAATTAAAGGGGGTGTCCAGGAATCATCAAACAGACCTATTTTCTTTCAAAGACGACTCTGCAACTCAGTTCCATTGAAGTGAAGAGTCAAGTTGTAATACCACACACAACCTGGGCACAGACAGGGAGCGATGTTTGAAAGAAAATAGTTCTGTTTTTCGATTGCTGGACAATCCCTTTATTTGCTGAGAACAGAATCTTGGTTCGTGTGAACCTGAGATCTTCTTATCGAAACTCTAAGACACCGGGTAGAGATGGAGCAGAGCTGATTGTGCGGGCACCACAACCCAACATTCCTGACTATCCTCTTATAAACCTTGATGGTAGCGATATCAGGAGGGGGGTATTTATGGGGTCATCGGAGGGTCCCACACCTTTCAGATACCTGTTGTGAGGTGGTCCGTACCAGAGCCGGGTGGAGGGGTTCTTACTGGGAGAAAAGGTCTAGATGAAGAAGTAACTTCCAGAACTGCGTCCACACTAGTACAAACCGGCCTGTCTGAGCCCAAAGGGCAAAATAACTAGGGCACTGTGTGAAGACGTGTCAGGTGGGCCCCTCACACATGCCTACTAGTGTTGCTCGCGAATATTCGCAATTCGAATATTATTCGCGAATATCGCATATTCGCGAATTCGCGAATTTCGCGCTATATATTCGTAATTACGAATATTCGTTTTTTTTGTTTTTTCTTCACAGTACACATCACAGTGATCATCCCTCTCTGCTTCCAGCTTGTGTGGTGTAAAGAAGGCTCTAATACTACTGTGTGAGACTGGCGTGTGAAAATTCGCATATGCGAAAATTAGCATATGTGAATATTCGTATATGCGAATTTTACCTTATGCTAATTTTGTATATACTAATTTTCACCTCTGTAAATTTTCGCATACGCGAATATTCGCATATGCGAAAATAAAACGAGGATATAACGAATATGCGAATATTCGCGAATATATGACGAATATTCGTCCATATATTCGCGAATATTCGCGAATTCGAATATGGCCTATGCCGCTCAACACTAATGCCTACCACCCTTGTCTAGCAGATTGGTGAGCACTGTTTTCTTCTGTTAGGGGTCCATGATGTAGGGCGTCGGAGCAGCTTCTCCTGGGGACCATGATTGTAGACACCAGAGCAGCTTCTCCGGGGGTCCATGGTGTAGGGTGCCAGAGCGCTTCTCCTGGGGTCCATGATGTAGGGTGCCGGAGCAGCTTCTCCAGGGGTCCATGATGTAGGGTGCCGGAGCAGCTTCTCCAGGGGGTCCATGGTGTAGGGTGCTGGAGCAGCTTCTCCAGGGGTCCATGATGTAGGGTGCCGGAGCAGCTTCTCCGGGGTCCATGTTGTAGGGCATCTGAGCAGCTTCTCCTGGGGTCCATGATGTAGGGTGTCGGAGCAGCTTCTCCTGGGGTCCATAATGTAGGGTGTCGGAGCAGCTTCTCCTGGGGACCATGGTGTAGGGTGCCGGAGCAGCTTCTCCAGGGGTCCATGATGTAGGGTGCCGGAGCAGCTTCTCCTGGGATCCATGGTGTAGGGTGCCGGAGCAGCTTCTCCGGGGGTCCATGGTGTAGGGTGCTGGAGCAGCTTCTCCAGGGGTCCATGATGTAGGGTGCCGGAGCAGCTTCTCCGGGGTCCATGATGTAGGGCGTCGGAGCAGCTTCTCCTGGGGTCCATAATGTAGGGTGTCGGAGCAGCTTCTCCTGGGGACCATGATTGTAGGACGCCAGAGCAGCTTCTCCGGGGGTCCATGATGTCGGGTGCCGGAGCAGCTTCTCCGGGGGTCCATGGTGTAGGGTGCTGGAGCAGCATCTCCAGGGGTCCATGATGTAGGGTGCCGGAGCGCTTCTCCTGGGGTCCATGATGTAGGGTGCCGGAGCGCTTCTCCTGGGGTCCATGATGTAGGGTGTCGGAGCAGCTTCTCCGGGGGTCCATGATGTAGGGTGCCGGAGCAGCTTCTCCGGGGGTCCATGGTGTAGGGTGCCGGAGCAGCTTCTCTGGGGGTCCATGGTGTAGGGTGCCAGAGCAGCTTCTCCAGGGGTCCATGGTGTAGGGTGCCGGAGCAGCTTCTCCGGGGGTCCATGGTGTAGGGTGCCGGAGCAGCTTCTCAGGGGGTCCATGGTGTAGGGTGCCGGAGCAGCTTCTCCGGGGGTCCATGGTGTAGGCTGCCGGAGCAGCTTCTCCGGGGGTCCATGGTGTAGGCTGCCGGAGCAGCTTCTCCGGGGGTCCATGGTGTAGGGTGCCGGAGCAGCTTCTCCGGGGGTCCATGGTGTAGGGTGCCGGAGCAGCTTCTCAGGGGGTCCATGGTGTAGGCTGCCCGAGCAGCTTCCCCGGGGGTCCATGGTGTAGGGTGCTGGAGCAGCATCTCCAGGGGTCCATGGTGTAGGGTGCCGGAGCAGCTTCTCCAGGGGTCCATCATGTAGGCTGCCGGAGCAGCTTCTCCGGGGGTCCATGATGTAGGCTGCCGGAGCAGCTTCTCCGGGGGTCCATGGTGTAGGGTGCCGGAGCAGCTTCTCAGGGGGTCCATGGTGTAGGGTGCCGGAGCAGCTTCTCAGGGGGTCCATGGTGTAGGGTGCCGGAGCAGCTTCTCAGGGGGTCCATGGTGTAGGGTGCTGGAGCAGCTTCTCCAGGGGTCCATGATGTAGGGTGCCGGAGCAGCTTCTCCGGGGTCCATGATGTAGGGCGTCTGAGCAGCTTCTCCTGGGGTCCATAATGTAGGGTGTCGGAGCAGCTTCTCCTGGGGTCCATGATGTAGGGTGCCGGAGCAGCTTCTCCGGGGGTCCATGATGTCGGGTGCCGGAGCAGCTTCTCCGGGGGTCCATGGTGTAGGGTGCTGGAGCAGCATCTCCAGGGGTCCATGATGTAGGGTGCCGGAGCGCTTCTCCTGGGGTCCATGATGTAGGGTGCCGGAGCGCTTCTCCTGGGGTCCATGATGTAGGGTGTCGGAGCAGCTTCTCCGGGGGTCCATGATGTAGGGTGCCGGAGCAGCTTCTCCGGGGGTCCATGGTGTAGGGTGCCGGAGCAGCTTCTCTGGGGGTCCATGGTGTAGGGTGCCTGAGCAGCTTCTCCAGGGGTCCATGGTGTAGGGTGCCGGAGCAGCTTCTCCGGGGGTCCATGGTGTAGGGTGCCGGAGCAGCTTCTCAGGGGGTCCATGGTGTAGGGTGCCGGAGCAGCTTCTCCGGGGGTCCATGGTGTAGGCTGCCGGAGCAGCTTCTCCGGGGGTCCATGGTGTAGGCTGCCGGAGCAGCTTCTCTGGGGGTCCATGGTGTAGGGTGCCGGAGCAGCTTCTCCGGGGGTCCATGGTGTAGGGTGCCGGAGCAGCTTCTCAGGGGGTCCATGGTGTAGGCTGCCCGAGCAGCTTCCCCGGGGGTCCATGGTGTAGGGTGCTGGAGCAGCATCTCCAGGGGTCCATGGTGTAGGGTGCCGGAGCAGCTTCTCCAGGGGTCCATCATGTAGGCTGCCGGAGCAGCTTCTCCGGGGGTCCATGATGTAGGCTGCCGGAGCAGCTTCTCCGGGGGTCCATGGTGTAGGGTGCCGGAGCAGCTTCTCAGGGGGTCCATGGTGTAGGGTGCCGGAGCAGCTTCTCAGGGGGTCCATGGTGTAGGGTGCCGGAGCAGCTTCTCAGGGGGTCCATGGTGTAGGGTGCCGGAGCAGCTTCTCAGGGTTTCCATGGTGTAGGGTGCCGGAGCAGCTTCTCAGGGGGTCCATGGTGTAGGGTGTCGGAGCAGCTTCTCTGGGGGTCCATGGTTTAGGGTGCCGGAGCGCTTCTCCTGGGGTCCATGTTCTCCAGTTTCTTACATGTTGCTGCTTTGTCTTGTAGAGATCTGTCTCCTGACACGTGGACGCCGGACGGCGAGCGTACGAGCCGACACTTACTGCCGCCTCTACTCACTATCCGTGGACAACTTCAATGAAGTCCTGGAGGAATATCCAATGATGCGCCGAGCGTTTGAGACAGTGGCTATGGACCGGCTGGACAGGATCGGTGGGTACATGTGATAATGGGGGGGATAAGTGATGTATTATATAGGGGGATACTGATATATAGAGGGATAAGTGATGTATTATATAGGGGGATACTGATATATAGAGGGATAAGTGATGTATTATATGGGGGGTGGATAAGTGATGTATTATATGGGGTGGATAAGTGATGTATTATATATACCACTATACTGATAAAGTGGATAAGGGATGTATTATATAGGGGGTGATAAGTGATGTATTATATAGGGGGATACTGATATCCCCCCTATATAATACATCACTTATCACCCCCATATAATACATCACTTATCCCCCTATATAATGCATCACTTATATAGGGGATATCAGTATCCCCCTATGTAATACATCACTTATCCCCTATATAAGTGATGTATTAGATAGGGGGTGATAAGTGATGTATTATATGGAGGGATAAGTGATGTATTATATATAGGGGGATAAGTTATGTATTATATGGGGGATACCAATATATAGGGGGATAAGTGATGTATTATATGGGGGAATATCACTTATCCCCCTATATATCAGTATCCCCCCCATATAATACATCACTTACCCCCCCCCCCTATATAATACATCACTTATCCCCCTATATATCAATATCCCCCTATATAATACATCACTTATCCCCCTATATATCAGTATCCCCCCCCTATATAATACATCACTTATCCCCCTATATATCAGTATCCCCCCCCTATATAATACATCACTTATCCCCCTATATATCAGTACCCCCCCTATATAATACATCACTTATCCCCCTATATATCAGTATCCCCCCCCCTATATAATACATCACTTATCCCCCTATATATCAGTATCCCCCCCTATATAATACATCACTTATCCCCCTATATATCAGTATCCCCCCTATATAATACATCACTTATCCCCCCTATATAAGTGATGTATTATATGGGGGGGGGATGAGTGATGTATTATATGGGGGGATACTGATATATAGAGGGATAAGTGATGTATTATATGGGGGGATACTGATATATAGGGGGATAAGTGATGTATTATATGGGGGGAATACTGATATATAGGGGGATAAGTGATGTATTATATGGGGGGATACTGATATATAGAGGGATAAGTGATGTATTATATGGGGGGATACTGATATATAGGGGGATAAGTGATGTATTATATGGGGGGATACTGATATATAGAGGGATAAGTGATGTATTATATGGGGGGATACTGATATATAGGGGGATAAGTGATGTATTATATGGGGGGATACTGATATATAGAGGGATAAGTGATGTATTATATGGGGGGATACTGATATATAGGGGATAAGTGATTTATTATATAGGGGGGATAAGTGATGTATTATAATGGCGGGTGATAAGTGATGTATTATATGGAGAGATACTGATATATCGGGGGATAAGTGAAGTATTATATACGGGATAGGTGATATATTATATAAGGGGGTAAGTGATCGGAAACTTCTGAAGATCTCATCATCAGAGGTCACTCCCCCACCCTCATCAGAGGTCACTCCTCATCAGTCCTTAGTTTAGTTTCTCCTCCTTAGCCCTCGCTCCTCATCAGTCCTTAGTTTAGTTTCTCCTTAGCCCTCGCTCCTCATCAGTCCTTAGTTTAGTTTCTCCTTAGCCCTCGCTCCTCATCAGTCCTTAGTTTAGTTTGTCCTCCTCAGCCCTCGCTCCTCATCAGTCCTTAGTTTAGTTTGTCCTCCTCAGCCCTCGCTCCTCATCAGTCCTTAGTTTAGTTTGTCCTCCTCAGCCCTCGCTCCTCATCAGTCCTTAGTTTAGTTTGTCCTCCTCAGCCCTCGCTCCTCATCAGTCCTTAGTTTAGTTTGTCCTCCTCAGCCCTCGCTCATCAGTCCTTAGTTTAGTTTGTCCTCCTCAGCCCTCGCTCCTCATCAGTCCTTTAGTTTAGTTTCTCCTCCTTAACCCTCGCTCCTCATCGGTCCTTAGTTTAGTTTCTCCTCCTTAGCCCTCACTCCTCATCAGTCCTTAGTTTAGTTTCTTCTCCTTAGCCCTCACTCCTCATCAGTGATGTTCTTTTTTTCCTAGGATATGAGTTTTTTGTAATAATCTTGTACTGCCCCTCCCTCCACATGTAGATTTATAGGTCCAGTTCACACAGTTGGTGTCTCTCCTCACGGCTTCATACCCCCCTTGCTGATCCCTTCTGTCCCAGTCAGCCCCCTCTTGATGATCCCTGCAGTGCACCAGTTTCCCTAAGTCATTCCCAGCTGCCCCTAGCATCACGTTCCTTTCCTTTTGTCCGTTTCCCCCTCAGGTAAGAAAAACTCCATCTTACTACGGAAGCGAGCAGAGAACAGCACCGGCTCGGTAAATAATGAGATGATTCAGCAGATTGTGAAACATGACCAGGACACGGCACACAACATCCAGGATCTGCAGTCTGTGGGGGCTATGAGAGACTCCGCCCACAATAGGACCCTCATCTGGGAACCCTTGGTTCATGCCCCTCTTCAAACTGCAGCAGCCACCACCAACGTGGCCATTGCCATGACACATCAGCAGAACTTTCCGGCTCACGTCTTCCTTCCACCGTCTTCTTTACCAGAGACAGCATTTGCCAGCCGCCAGGCTAGAAGATCCCAGCCCAATATTGGGGTCCCTCGGCCCTCCGCTGGAAGTTCTCCTTCCGGGGCCCAGTCTCACCTGCAGGCAGCAGTTGGCGTTTCCCCGTCTTCTCTGTGTGGTGCCCTAAAGCATGGTGTCGCAGTGCCTCCTGCCCGGTTGTGCCAAATTCAGAGAGCGGACCCTCCTGTCCTTGCAAAACCACTAATGGCCTCACAGGTGCAGCTGTCCCGTTCTCGTGGGACTTCTGCCTCTACTTCTGTTTTGCAGCAGTCGGCAGGACCCTCGAGCTCCCATGCTGCTGCAGCGCCTCTTTCTGGCAGGACTCTGCACTATAGTCTGTCCAGAGCGTCAGGTTCTCATCTCTCTCTGCTCATGCAGCCTGCAGCCAGATACAGGAGCATCCAAGGACTTCCTATTGAGAGACTATCACATGACCTCCGCCTTCTGTCCGCCTCTCAGCCCTCGCTGCCCGATAAGGCGCACCAACCCCAGGACAGTGTGTCAGACTCGTCCGGAGCCCTGAGCAATAAATCCTCCCCATGTGTATACGTGCTGCTCCCCAAACCATCTCCGCCATCTTGTCATGCCGTGCCTTCAGGGTCTCTCTCTGGATCTTCAGTGTCACCCACCACATCTCAACAGACATCACGAAAGGGATCGGCAGCCTTCAGCCCTGATGTGGACGCTGGGAAACCCAAACTCCCATCCAACATGTGACGGCCACAAACCCAACCGGAAATCTGCCCCAAAACCTGTACAGGAGCCCAACGCAGCCCGAACAGACCCTGACTCCCAGGAGTTGATGGCGCCAGCCTCACAAATCACCACACAAACCATTGCCACACGCCGGGTGGGTCATGCCTTACACACACAGCTTTACCATGAAGGAGTGGGGGGCGCGGACCCTTCTCTTCTCAGGGTTCATTCTAGGCAGCAAAACATGGAGGACAACTGGAGGCTGCTGGAATTGGCCTGTGGGGAGTGAACTGGGTCAAGGCTGATGAATGTGTAATGGGGCAGAGCTGAGGGTCCGGTCCCTTGTGTAATGGGGGCAGAGCTGAGGGTCCGGTCCCTTGGGTAATGGGGCAGAGCTGAGGGTCCGGTCCCTTGGGTAATGGGGCAGAGCTGAGACTCTGGTGCCTTGGGTAATGGGGCAAAGCTGAGACTCTGGTGCCTTGGGTAATGGGGCAAAGCTGAGGCTCTGGTGCCTTGGGTAATGGGGCAGAGCTGAGACTCTGGTGCCTTGGGTAATGGGGCAAAGCTGAAGCTACGGTCCCTTGGGTAACGGGGCAGAGCTGAGGCTCCGGTCCCTTGGGTAACGGGGCAGAGCTGAGGCTCCGGTCCCTTGGGTAACGGGGCAAAGCTGAGGCTACGGTCCCTTGGGTAACGGGGCAGAGCTGAGGCTACGGTCCCTTGGGTAACGGGGCAGAGCTGAGGCTCCGGTCCCTTGGGTAACGGGGCAGAGCTGAGGCTCCGGTCCCTTGGGTAACGGGGCAGAGCTGAGGCTCCGGTCCCTTGGGTAACGGGGCAGAGCTGAGGCTCCGGTCCCTTGAGTAACGGGACAGAGCTGAGGGTTCGGTCCCTTGGGTAATGATGGTGTAGATGGAGGTGCGTGCTGAGGGAAGCCTCCACAATGTTCCCCTGACCCTCTGGGTGACCGTAATAAACATATTACACAATACAAATTGGTCGGTCTCCAATAACCTGCATTATATATAGTCACATGACATCTGGGGTGATGATGTCATGTTCTGGGGTCCTCGGGGGTTTCCTACCAGTTAAATAAAGCATCACACAACAGAAGGCGCCAGCTCTACAGACACACGTTACATGACCCCATACACAGCTGTGATGTCCCGTGTGATCTGACCGGTCTGCAGGGCCCCATACACAGCTGTGATGTCCCGTGTGAAGTCACCACACAAACCATTGCCACGCGCCGGGTGGGTCATGCTGATGGTCCGGTCCCTTGGGTAATGACGGTGTCGTTGGAGGTGCGTGCTGAGGGAAGCCTCCACAATGTTCCCCTGACCCTCCCGGTGACCATAATAAACATATTACACAATACAAATTGGTCGGTCTTCAATAACCTGCATTATATATAGTCACATGACATCTGGGGTGATGATGATGTCATGTTCTGGGGTCCCCGGGGGGGGGGGGTTCCTACCAGTTAAATAAAGCATCAGACAACAGAAGGAGCCAGCTCTACAGACACACGTTACATGACGGGCGCGGTCACATCCTGAGGACTGACATGACGGGCGCGGTCACATCCTGAGGACTGACTTGACGGGCGCGGTCACATCCTGAGGACTGACGTGACTGGCGCGGCCACATCCTGAGGACAGACATGACTGGCGCGGTCACATCCTGAGGACTGACGTGACGGGCGCGGTCACATCCTGAGGACAGACATGACGGGCGCGGTCACATCCTGAGGACTGACATGACGGGCGTGGTCACATCCTGAGGACTGACGTGACTGGCGCGGCCACATCCTGAGGACAGACATGACTGGCGCGGTCACATCCTGAGGACTGATGTGACCGCGCCTGTCAAGTCAGTCCTCAGGATGTGACCGCGCCCGTCAAGTCAGTCCTCAGAATGTGACCGCGCCCGTCACGTCAGTCCTCAGAATGTGACCGCGCCCGTCACGTCAGTCCTCAGGATGTCACCGCGCCCGTCACGTCTGTTCTCAGGATGACACCGCGCCCGTCACGTCTTTCCTCAGGACGGTCACATCCTGAGGACTGACGTGACGGGCGCGCTCACATCCTGAGGACTGACATGACAGGCGCGGTCACACGCTGCGTACACTGGTGCCATCCACATGGAGAACATCATCCACCAGATCAGACGTCTTCTTCCATTTATCCAGTTCTAGTTCCCATTGTAGACACTATTGGGGGGAGATCACATGGACTCTGACCGCTCTGCGAGGCTCCACACACAGCTGTGATGTCCCGTGTGATCTGATGGGTCTGCAGGGCCCCCTACACAGCTGTGATGTCCTGTGTGATCTGATGGGTCTGCAGGGCCCCATACACAGCTGTGATGTCCTGTGTGATCTGATCTGCGGGGCCCCATACACAGCTGTGATGTCCTGTATCATCTGACCGGTCTGCGGGGCCCCATACACAGCTGTGGTGTCCCGTGTGATCTGATCTGCAGGGCCCCATACACAGCTGTGATGTCCTGTATCATCTGACCGGTCTGCGGGGCCCCATACACAGCTGTGATGTCCCGTGTGATCTGATCTGAAGGGCCCCATACAAAGTTGTAATGTCCCTTGTGAAGTCACCACACAAACCATTGCCACGCCCGGGTGGGTCAAGCTGAGGGTCCGATTCCTTGGGTAACGGGGGCAGAGCTTAGGGTCCAGTCCCTTTGGTAACGGGGGCAGAGCTGAGGGTCCAGTCCCTTTGGGTAACGGGGCAGAGCTTAGGGTCCAGTCCCTTTGGTAACGGGGGCAGAGCTGAGGGTCCAGTCCCTTTGGTAACGGGGGCAGAGCTGAGGGTCCAGTCCCTTTGGTAACGGGGGCAGAGCTGAGGGTCCAGTCCCTTTGGTAACGGGGGCAGAGATGAGGGTCCAGTCCCTTTGGTAACGGGGGCAGAGATGAGGGTCCAGTCCCTTGGGTACTGACGGTGTAGATGGAGGTGCGTGCTGACGGAAGCCTCCACAACGTTCTCCTGTTCCTCTGGGTGACTATAATAAACATTAGACAATACAAATTGGTCGGTGTCCAATAACCTGCACTATATATAGTCACATGACATCTGGGGTGATGATGTCATGTTCTGGGGTCCCCGGGGGGGGGGTTCCTACCAGTTAAATAAATGTAGACGTGACGGGTGTGGTCACATCCTGAGGAAAGACGTGACAGGCGCGCTCACATGCTGAGGACTGACGTGACGGGCGCGCTCACATCCTGAGGACTGACGTGACAGGCGCGGTCACACGCTGCGTACACTGGTGCCATCCACATGGAGAACATCATCCACCAGATCAGACGTCCTCTTCCATTTAGTCAGTTCTAGTTCCCATTGTAGACACTATTGGGGGGAGATCACATGGACTCTGACCGCTCTGCAGGGCCCCATACACAGCTGTGATGTCCTGAGTGATCTGATCTGCGGGGCCCCATACACAGCTGTGATGTCCTGTGTGATCTGATCTGCAGGTCCCCATACACAGCTGTGATATCCTGTGTGATCTGATCTGCAGGGCTCCACACACAGCTGTGATGTCCTGTGTGATCTGATCTGCAGGTCCCCATACACAGCTGTGATGTCCTGTGTGATCTGATCTGCGGGGCCCCATACACAGCTGTGATGTCCTGTGTGATCTGATCTGCGGGGGCCCCATACACAGCTGTGATATCCTGTGTGATCTGATCTGCAGGTCCCCATACACAGCTGTGATGTCCTGTGTGATCTGATCTGCAGGGCCCCATACACAGCTGTGATGTCCTGTGTGATCTGATCTGCGGGGCCCCATACACAGCTGTGATGTCCTGTGTGATCTGATCTGCAGGTCCCCATACACAGCTGTGATGTCCTGTGTGATCTGATCTGCAGGTCCCCATACACAGCTGTGATGTCCTGTGTGATCTGATCTGCAGGGCCCCATACACAGCTGTGATGTCCTGTGTGATCTGACCGCTCTGCAGGGCCCCATACACAGCTGTGATGTCCTGTGTGATCTGATCTGCAGGGCCCCATACACAGCTGTGATGTCCTGTGTGATCTGATCTGCGGGGCCCCATACACAGCTGTGATGTCCTGTGTGATCTGATCTGCGGGGCCCCATACACAGCTGTGATGTCCTGTGTGATCTGATCTGCGGGGCCCCATACACAGCTGTGATGTCCTGTGTGATCTGATCTGCAGGGCCCCATACACAGCTGTGATGTCCTGTGTGATCTGATCTGCGGGGCCCCATACACAGCTGTGATGTCCTGTGTGATCTGATCTGCAGGGCCCCATACACAGCTGTGATGTCCTGTGTGATCTGATCTGCGGGGCCCCATACACAGCTGTGATGTCCTGTGTGATCTGACCGCTCTGCAGGGCCCCATACACAGCTGTGATGTCCTGTGTGATCTGATCTGCGGGGCCCCATACACAGCTGTGATGTCCTGTGTGATCTGATCTGCAGGGCCCCATACACAGCTGTGATGTCCTGTGTGATCTGATCTGCGGGGGCCCCATACACAGCTGTGATGTCCTGTGTGATCTGATCTGCAGGGCCCCATACACAGCTGTGATGTCCTGTGTGATCTGATCTGCGGGGCCCCATACACAGCTGTGATGTCCTGTGTGATCTGATCTGCAGGGCCCCATACACAGCTGTGATGTCCTGTGTGATCTGATCTTCAGGGCCCCATACACAGCTGTGATGTCCTGTGTGATCTGATCTGCAGGGCCCCATACACAGCTGTGATGTCCTGTGTGATCTGATCTGCATGGCCCCATACACAGCTGTGATGTCCTGTGTGATCTGATCTGCAGGGCCCCATACACAGCTGTGATATCCTGTGTGATCTGATCTGCGGGGCCCCATACACAGCTGTGATGTCCTGTGTGATCTGATCTGCGGGGCCCCATAGACAGCTGTGATGTCCTGTGTGATCTGATCTGCATGGCCCCATACACAGCTGTGATGTCCTGTGTGATCTGATCTGCAGAGCCCCATACACAGCTGTGATGTCCTGTGTGATCTGATCTGCAGGGCCCCATACACAGCTGTGATGTCCTGTGTGATCTGATCTGCAGGGCCCCCATACACAGCTGTGATGTCCTGTGTGATCTGATCTGCGGGGGCCCCATACACAGCTGTGATGTCCTGTGTGATCTGATCTGCGGGGGCCCCATACACAGCTGTGATGTCCTGTGTGATCTGATCTGCGGGGCCCCATACACAGCTGTGATATCCTGTGTGATCTGATCTGCGGGGCCCCATACACAGCTGTGATGTCCTGTGTGATCTGATCTGCAGGGCCCCATACACAGCTGTGATGTCCTGTGTGATCTGATCTGCAGGGCCCCATACACAGCTGTGATGTCCTGTGTGATCTGATCTGCAGGGCCCCATACACAGCTGTGATGTCCTGTGTGATCTGATCTGCAGGGCCCCATACACAGCTGTGATGTCCTGTGTGGATCTGACCGCTCTGCAGGGCCCCATACACAGCTGTGATGTCCTGTGTGATCTGATCTGCAGGGGCCCCATACACAGCTGTGATGTCCTGTGTGATCTGATCTGCAGGGCCCCATACACAGCTGTGATGTCCTGTGTGATCTGATCTGCGGGGCCCCATACACAGCTGTGATGTCCTGTGTGATCTGATCTGCGGGGCCCCATACACAGCTGTGATGTCCTGTGTGATCTGATCTGCGGGGGCCCCATACACAGCTGTGATGTCCTGTGTGATTTGATCTGCAGGGCCCCATACACAGCTGTGATGTCCCTGTGTGATCTGATCTGCGGGGCCCCATACACAGCTGTGATGTCCTGTGTGATCTGATCTGCAGGGCCCCATACACAGCTGTGATATCCTGTATGATCTGACCGGTCTGCGGGGCCCCATACACAGCTGTGATGTCCTGTGTGATCTGATCTGCAGGGCCCCCATACACAGCTGTGATGTCCTGTGTGATCTGATCTGCGGGGCCCCCATACACAGCTGTTGATGTCCTGTGTGATCTGACCGCTCTGCAGGGCCCCAATACACAGCTGTGATGTCCTGTGTGATCTGATCTGCGGGGGCCCCATACACAGCTGTGATGTCCTGTGTGATCTGATCTGCAGGGCCCCATACACAGCTGTGATGTCCCTGTGTGATCTGATCTGCGGGGCCCCATACACAGCTGTGATATCCTGTGTGATCTGATCTGCGGGGGCCCCATACACAGCTGTGATGTCCTGTGTGATCTGATCTGCGGGGCCCCATACACAGCTGTGATGTCCTGTGTGATCTGATCTGCAGGGCCCCATACACAGCTGTGATGTCCTGTGTGATCTGATCTGCGGGGTCCCATACACAGCTGTGATGTCCTGTGTGATCTGACCGCTCTGCGGGGCCCCATACACAGCTGTGATGTCCTGTGTGATCTGATCTGCGGGGCCCCATACACAGCTGTGATGTCCTGTGTGATCTGATCTGCAGGGCCCCATACACAGCTGTGATGTCCTGTGTGATCTGATCTGCGGGGCCCCATACACAGCTGTGATATCCTGTGTGATCTGATCTGCGGGGCCCCCATACACAGCTGTGATGTCCTGTGTGATCTGATCTGCATGGCCCCATACACAGCTGTGATGTCCTGTGTGATCTGATCTGCAGGGCCCCATACACAGCTGTGATGTCCTGTGTGATCTGATCTGCGGGGCCCCATACACAGCTGTGATGTCCTGTGTGATCTGATCTGCGGGGCCCCATAGACAGCTGTGATGTCCTGTGTGATCTGATCTGCATGGCCCCATACACAGCTGTGATGTCCTGTGTGATCTGATCTGCAGAGCCCCATACACAGCTGTGATGTCCTGTGTGATCTGATCTGCAGGGCCCCATACACAGCTGTGATGTCCTGTGTGATCTGATCTGTGGGGCCCCATACACAGCTGTGATGTCCTGTGTGATCTGATCTGCGGGGCCCCCATACACAGCTGTGATATCCTGTGTGATCTGATCTGCGGGGCCCCATACACAGCTGTGATGTCCTGTGTGATCTGATCTGCGGGGCCCCATACACAGCTGTGATGTCCTGTGTGAATCTGATCTGCAGGGCCCCATACACAGCTGTGATGTCCTGTGTGATCTGATCTGCAGGGCCCCATACACAGCTGTGATGTCCTGTGTGATCTGATCTGCGGGGCCCCATACACAGCTGTATGGGGGGGGCGGGGGGGGGAATAGGGCCACTTCTGTCACTCAGTCAATTCTCCTCTGTCCCCTGACCGTACAGCTGGATCTGCTGATCTTTAATTTGGCAGCTGTTCGGGTGGCGGATTAACCCCTAATCTCCTGGAGGCCATGTCACAGCTGCTGCAGTCAGACTAAAATATTAAAGAAGGTCACAGAGCAGGGGCGGGGCTTACTGTCCGAAATCAGAACCGTCCCCCACAAGTCTCTACTGCCCCCAAACCCATCACAGCCCAAACCGATGGTGTGTGAACTCATAACCTCCTCCCCCCCCCAATCACTTCCTCATCTCCTCCCCCCCCCCTGCCCCTCACACACTCTCCCCAACCCCCCATATCCCCCCCTACCCCTCTCGCCCCCCCCCAGCGGCCATGTTTGCCCATTAATCCACCATGGGATAAGCCTTTGAGGCCATGACGATTATTTGCCGTTAAGCCGCCAGAGATCAGAGCGATGTATTTTGTAGGGAACACGCGGCTGGTAACGGTGGACGCTGCCCGTCATCCCGCATTACGACCTCTGACCCTACAAGACAACATGGAGACAAGATGGAGGCAAAGGAATGTTTATTGTGAAATGTTAGGGGGTCCGGGGGTCTAGGACAGATGGCGGCACCCCCTCTAGGGGACCCTCTCCACCTTCATCATATTGGTATAACCCGCTCCGGGTCTCCAGCCGGTCAGGATAATCACAACGTCGTCCTTGTGGAGGAAACCGCGCACCTTCCCTGTAAGACAAAGGTTAAGTGTAAGGGGCCCCGGGGGGTCATCACTACGGATCACAGCAGGGGCCCCGGGGGGTCATCACTACGGATCACAGCAGGGGCCCCGGGGGGTCATCACTACGGATCACAGCAGGGGCCCCCGGGGGGGGGGTCATCACTACGGATCACAGCAGGGGCCCCGGGGGGTCATCACTACGGATCACAGCAGGGGCCCCGGGGGGTCATCACTACGGATCACAGCAGGGGCCCCGGGGGGTCATCACTACGGATCACAGCAGGGCCCCCGGGGAGTCATCACTACGGATCACAGCAGGGCCCCCGGGGAGTCATCACTACGGATCACAGCAGGGGCCCCGGGGAGTCATCACTACGGATCACAGCAGGGGCCCCGGGGGGGGTCATCACTATTGATCACAGCAGGGGCCCCGGGGGGTCATCACTACAGATCACAGCAGGGGCCCCGGGGGGGTCATCACTACGGATCACAGCAGGGGGGCCCCGGGGGGGGTCATCACTACGGATCACAGCAGGGGCCCCGGGGGGTCAATCACTACGGATCACAGCAGGGGCCCCCGGGGGTCATCACTACGAATCACAGCAGGGGCCCCGGGGGGTCATCACTACGGATCACAGCAGGGGCCCCGGGGGGTCATCACTACGGATCACAGCAGGGGCCCCCGGGGAGTCATCACTACGGATCACAGCAGGGGCCCCGGGGAGTCATCACTACGGATCACAGCAGGGGCCCCGGGGGGGTCCATCACTATTGATCACAGCAGGGGCCCCGGGGGGTCAATCACTACGGATCACAGCAGGGGGCCCCGGGGGAGTCATCACTACGGATCACAGCAGGGGCCCCCGGGGAGTCATCACTACGAATCACAGCAGGGGCCCCCGGGGGAGGTCATCACTACGGATCACAGCAGGGGCCCCCGGGGGGGGGGGGGGGATCATCACTACAGATCACAGGCAGGGGCCCCAGGGGAGTCATCACTACAGATCACAGCAGGGGCCCCGGTGGGAGTCATCACTACGGATCACAGCAGGGGCCCCGGGGAGAGGAGGGGGGGGATCATCACTACGGATCACAGCAGGGGCCCCGGGGGAGTCATCACTACGGATCACAGCAGGGGCCCCGAGGGGGGGGGGGGGGGAGTCATCACTACGGATCACAGCAGGGGCCCCGGGGTGGGGGGGGGGGGGGTGATCATCACTACGGATCACAGCAGGGGCCCCAGGGGAGTCATCACTACAGATCACAGCAGGGGCCCCGGGGAGGGGGGGGGGGGGGGGAATCATCACTACGGATCACAGCAGGGGGCCCCAGGGGAATCATCACTACAGATCACAGCAGGGGCCCCAGGGGAGTAATCACTACGGATCACAGCAGGGGGCCCCGGGGGAGTCATCACTACAGATCACAGCAGGGGCCCCGGGGAGGGGGTGGGGGGGGGGGGGGGAATCATCACTACGGATCACAGCAGGGGCCCCAGGGGAATCATCACTACAGATCACAGCAGGGGCCCCAGGGGGAGTAATCACTACGGATCACAGCAGGGGCCCCGGGGAGTCATCACTACGGATCACAGCAGGGGCCCCGGGGGGAGTCATCACTACGGATCACAGCAGGGGCCCCGGGTGGGGGGGTGGGGAGGATCATCACTACGGATCTCAGCAGGGGCCCCGGGGGGGGGTCATCACTACGGATCACAGCAGGGGCCCCGGGGGGGGTCATCACTACGGATCACACAGCAGGGGCCCCGGGGGGGGGGGGGGGGTTCAATCACTACGGATCACAGCAGGGGCCCCCGGGGAGTCATCACTTACGGATCACAGCAGGGGCCCGCGGGGGGGTCATCACTACGGATCACAGCAGGGGCCCCCGGGGAGTCATCACTACGGATCACAGCAGGGGCCCAGGGGAGTCATCACTACGGATCACAGCAGGGCCCCCGGGGGAGTCATCACTACAGATCACAGCAGGGGCCCCGGGGGAGTCATCCCTACGGATCACAGCAGGGGCCCCGGGGGGGGGTCATCACTAACGGATCACAGCAGGGGCCCCGGGGGGGGGGGGGTCATCACTACGGATCACAGCAGGGGCCCCCGGGGAGTCATCACTACGGATCACAGCAGGGGCCCCCGAGGGGGAAGTCATCACTACGGATCACAGCAGGGCCCCGGGGAGTCATCACTACGGATCACAGCAGGGGCCCCGGGGGAGTCATCACTTACGGATCACAGCAGGGGCCCCGGGGAGTCATCACTACGGATCACAGCAGGGCCCCGGGGAGTCATCACTACGGATCACAGCAGGGCCCCCGGGGAGTCATCACTACGGATCACAGCAGGGGGCCCCTAGGGGGAAGTCATCACTACAGATCACAGCAGGGCCCCGGGGAGTCATCACTACGGATCACAGCAGGGGCCCCGGGGGGGGGGGGGGGGGGATCATCACTACGGATCACAGCAGGGGCCCCGGGGGGGGGGGGGGGGGGATCATCACTACGGATCACAGCAGGGGCCCCGGGGAGTCATCACTACGGATCACAGCAGGGCCCCGGGGAGTCATCACTACAGATCACAGCAGGGGCCCCCGGGGAGTCATCACTACGGATCACAGCAGGGGCCCCGGGGGAGTCATCACTACGGATCACAGCAGGGGGCCCCGGGGGGGGGGGGGATCATCACTACGGATCACAGCAGGGGCCCTGGGGAGGAGGGGGGGGGATCATCACTACGGATCACAGCAGGGGCCCCAGGGGAGTCATCACTACAGATCACAGCAGGGGCCCCAGGGGAGTCCATCACTACAGATCACAGCAGGGGCCCCGGGGGAGTCATCCCTACGGATCACAGCAGGGGCCCCGGGGGAGTCATCACTACGGATCACAGCAGGGGCCCCGGGGGGATCATCACTACGGATCACAGCAGGGGCCCCGGGGGGATCATCACTACGGATCACAGCAGGGGCCCCCGGGGGGGGGGGTCATCACTACGGATCACAGCAGGGGCCCCGGGGGGGGGGGCATCACTACGGATCACAGCAGGGGCCCCGGGGGGGGGGGGGGGGGTGTCATCCCTACGGATCACAGCAGGGGCACCTCAACAGTGGGCGCCAATGGACATATTGTATCTGTATACATCAAAGAGCAAAAGCTCCACCTCCTGTCCAGGCACATGCAGAGCCTATAGCCCCACCTCCTGTCCACCCCCGCAGAGCCTATAGCTCCGCCTCCTGTCCACACCCCCTATGTGACTTACCGATCTCAATCCCGAACTGCACCCTCCGGTCCACGTCATCTGCCCAGACCTCCAGCTGCGGCTCCCGGTACAAGGCAGGAAACACCCCGCGGTTGAGGTGAGCCTGACGCGCCACCTGCTGGTTACGTGTTACCGATATGATGGGGGCGCGAGGACGGTAACGGGAGAGAAGCTGCGCCGACCTGGGGGGAAGAGGAAGTAAAAGTTCAATGGGGGTCACAGGAGGGGGTCCACCAATGGGAGAGTCTGTGGCCTCCACACCTGCCGGACGTGGTGAGAACAATGATGGCTCCAGCACAACATTTAAAGGAGGCCTCCACCGCGCCAATGGCCGTCACTTCAGTCGGGTCCTGAGTCAGAGGCGTCAATCTGCGCAATTCTTCAAACAGCTGCTGGTTATAGATGGCGGCTTCTGCCTCCCGGGCGATCTGTAGGGCGAGAGAAGAACCCCCCCCCAACATGAGGAAGAGGAACTCTACCCCCAAATATAATACACCCCCAACATGAGGAGGAGGAACTCTACCCCCAATATAATATACCCCCAACATGAGGAGGAGGAGCTCTACCCCCAAATATAATACACCCCCAACATGAGGAGGAGGAACTCTACCCCCAATATAATACACCCCCAACATGAGGAGGAGGAGGAACTCTACCCCCAAATATAATACACCCCCAACATGAGGAAGAGGAACTCTACCCCCAAATATAATACACCCCCAACATGAGGAAGAGGAGGAACTCTACCCCCAATATAATACACCCCCAACATGAGGAGGAGGAACTCTACCCCCAAATATAATACACCCCCAACATGAGGAGGAGCTCTACCCCCAAATATAATACACCCCCAACATGAGGAGGAGGAACTCTACCCCCAATATAATATACCCCCAACATGAGGAAGAGGAACTCTACCCCCAAATATAATACACCCCCAACATGAGGAGGAGGAGCTCTACCCCCAAATATAATACACCCCCAACATGAGGAGGAGGAACTCTACCCCCAAATATAATACACCCCCAACATGAGGAGGAGGAACTCTACCCCCAATATAATATACCCCCAACATGAGGAGGAGGAGCTCTACCCCCAAATATAATACACCCCCAACATGAGGAGGAGGAACTCTACCCCCAATATAATACACCCCCAACATGAGGAGGAGGAACTCTACCCCCAATATAATATACCCCCAACATGAGGAGGAGGAGCTCTACCCCCAAATATAATACACCCCCAACATGAGGAGGAGGAACTCTACCCCCAATATAATACACCCCCAACATGAGGAGGAGGAGCTCTACCCCCAATATAATACACCCCCAACATGAGGAGGAGGAGCTCTACCCCCAATATAATACACCCCCAACATGAGGAGGCAGAACTCTACCCCCAAATATAATACACCCCCAACATGAGGAGGAGCTCTACCCCCAAATATAATACACCCCCAACATGAGGAGGAGCTCTACCCCCAAATATAATACACCCCCAACATGAGGAGGAGGAGCTCTACCCCCAAATATAATACACCCCCAACATGAGGAGGAGGAACTCTACCCCCAATATAATATACCCCCAAGATGAGGAGGAGGAACTCTACCCCCAATATAATACACCCCCAACATGAGGAAGAGGAACTCTACCCCCAAATATAATACACCCCCAACATGAGGAGGAGGAACTCTACCCCCAAATATAATACACCCCCAACATGAGGAGGAGGAACTCTACCCCCAATATAATATACCCCCAACATGAGGAGGAGGAACTCTACCCCCAATATAATACACCCCCAACATGAGGAGGAGGTACCCCCAATATAATACACCCCCAACATGAGGAGGAGGAGCTCTACCCCCAATATAATACACCCCCAACATGAGGAGGAGGAGCTCTACCCCCAATATAATACACCCCCAACATGAGGAGGAGGAACTCTACCCCCAATATAATACACCCCCAACATGAGGAAGAGGAACTCTACACCCAATATAATACACCCCCAACATGAGGAGGAGCTCTACCCCAAATATAATACACCCCCAACATGAGGAGGAGGAGCTCTACCCCCAAATATAATACACCCCCAACATGAGGAGGAGGAGCTCTACCCCCAATGTAATACACCCCCAACATGAGGAGGAGGAGCTCTACCCCCAATATAATACACCCCCAACATGAGGAGGAGGAGCTCTACCCCCAAATATAATACACCCCCCAACATGAGGAAGAGGAACTCTACCCCCAAATATAATACACCCCCAACATGAGGAGGCAGAACTCTACCCCCAATGTAATACACCCCCAACATGAGGAGGAGGCGCTCTACCCCAAATATAATATAATACACCCCCAACATGAGGAGGAGGAACTCTACACCCAATATAATACACCCCCAACATGAGGAAGAGGAACTCTACACCCAATATAATACACCCCAACATGAGGAGGAGGAACTGTACCCCCAATATAATACACCCCCCAACATGAGGAAGAGGAACTCTACACCCAATATAATACACCCCCAACATGAGGAAGAGGAACTCTACACCCAATATAATACACCCCCAACATGAGGAGGAGGAACTGTACCCCCAATATAATACACCCCCAACATGAGGAGGAGGAACTCTACCCCCAATATAATACACCCCCAACATGAGGAAGAGGAACTCTACACCCAATATAATACACCCCCCAACATGAGGAGGAGGAACTCTACCCCCAATATAATACACCCCCCAACATGAGGAGGAGGAACTCTACCCCCAATATAATACACCCCCAACATGAGGAAGAGGAACTCTACACCCAATATAATACACCCCCAACATGAGAAGAGGAACTCTACACCCAATATAATACACCCCCAACATGAGGAGGAGGAACTGTACCCCCAATATAATACACCCCAACATGAGGAGGAGGAACTCTACCCCCAATATAATACACCCCCAACATGAGGAGGAGGAACTCTACCCCCAATATAATACACCCCCAACATGAGGAGGAGGAGCTCTACCCCCAAATATAATACACCCCCAACATGAGGAGGAGGAGCTCTACGCCCAAATATAATACACCCCCAACATGAGGAGGAGGAGCTCTACCCCAAATATAATACACCCCCAACATGAGGAGGAGGAGCTCTACCCCCAAATATAATACACCCCCAACATGAGGAGAGGAACTCTACCCCCAAATATAATACACCCCAACATGAGGAGGAACTCTACCCCCAAATATAATACACCCCCCAACATGAGGAGGAGGAACTCTACCCCCAAATATAATACACCCCCCAACATGAGGAAGAACTCTACCCCCAATATAGTACACCCCCCAACATGAGGAGGAGGAACTCTACCCCAACATAATACACCCCCAACATGAGGAAGAACTCTACCCCCAATATAATACACCCCCAATATGAGAAGGAGGAACTCTACCCCCAAATATAATACACCCCCAACATGACGAAGAGGAACTCTATCCCCAATATAATACACCCCCCAACATGAGGAGGAGGAACTCTACCCCTAAATAAAATACACCCCCCAACATCAGAAGAGATGGGGAGGTTTGAGGAGGAGAAGAGCTCTCCTCATGTTGGGGGGTATATTATATTGGGGGTAGAGTTCCTCCTCCTCATGTTGGGGGTGTATTATATTAGGGGTAGAGTTCCTCCTCCTCATGTTGGGGGTGTATTATATTTGGGGGTAGAGTTCCTCCTCCTGATGTTGGGGGGGTGTTATATTGGGGGTAGAGTTCCTCCTCCTCATGTTGGGGGGGGGTGTTATATTGGGGGTAGAGTTCCTCCTCCTGATGTTGGGGGGTGTATTATATTGGGGGTAGAGCTCCTCCTCCTCATGTTGGGGGTGTATTATATTGGGGTAGAGCTCCTCCTCCTCATGTTGGGGGTGTATTATATTGGGGGTAGAGTTCCTCCTCCTGATGTTGGGGGGTGTATTATATTGGGGGTAGAGTTCCTCCTCCTCCTCCTCATGTTGGGGGTGTATTATATTGGGGGTAGAGTTCCTCCTCTCCTCATGTTGGGGGTGTATTATATTGGGGGTAGAGTTCCTCCTCCTCATGTTGGGGGTATATTATAATGGGGGTAGAGTTCCTCCTCATGTTGGGGGGTGTATTATATTGGGGGTAGAGTTCCTCCTCCTCATGTTGGGGGTATATTATAATGGGGGTAGAGTTCCTCCTCATGTTGGGGGGTGTATTATATTGGGGGTAGAGTTCCTCCTCCTCATGTTGGGGGTGTATTATAATGGGGGTAGAGTTCCTCCTCATGTTGGGGGGTGTATTATATTGGGGGTAGAGTTCCTCCTCCTCCTCATGTTGGGGGTGTATTATATTGGGGGTAGAGTTCCTCCTCCTCATGTTGGGGGTATATTATAATGGGGGTAGAGTTCCTCCTCATGTTGGGGGGTGTATTATATTGGGGGTAGAGTTCCTCCTCCTCCTCATGTTGGGGGTGTATTATATTGGGGGTAGAGTTCCTCTTCCTCATGTTGGGGGTGTATTATATTGGGGGTAGAGTTCCTCCTCCTCATGTTGGGGGTGTATTATATTGGGGGTAGAGTTCCTCCTCCTCATGTTGGGGGTATATTATATTGGGGGTAGAGTTCCTCCTCCTCCTCATGTTGGGGGTGTATTATATTTGGGGGTAGAGTTCCTCCTCCTCATGTTGGGGGTGTATTATATTGGGGGTAGAGTTCCTCCTCCTCATGTTGGGGGTGTATTATATTGGGGGTAGAGTTCCTCCTCCTCATGTTGGGGGTATATTATATTTGGGGGTAGAGCTCCTCCTCCTCATGTTGGGGGTGTATTATATTGGGGTAGAGTTCCTCTTCCTCATGTTGGGGGTGTATTATATTGGGGGTAGAGCTCCTCCTCCTCATGTTGGGGGTGTATTATATTTGGGGGTAGAGTTCCTCCTCCTCATGTTGGGGGTGTATTATATTTGGGGGTAGAGCTCCTCCTCCTCATGTTGGGGGTGTATTATATTGGGGGTAGAGCTCCTCCTCATGTTGGGGGTGTATTATAATGGGGGTAGAGTTCCTCTTCCTCATGTTGGGGGGTGTATTATATTGGGGGTAGAGTTCCTCCTCCTCATGTTGGGGGTATATTATAATGGGGGTAGAGTTCCTCCTCATGTTGGGGGGTGTATTATATTGGGGGTAGTACTGTACCCCTAGAATACTCCACCACAGTATATGAGGAGGTCCCCCACAACCCCTCATATAGTGATAGTGGCCCCTGCCGGGCACCACATGACCCTCACCGCATGCTGCATGTGAACGGCCTCCACCGGGTACAGACCCTTGGCCGTCTCTCCTGACAACATGATGCAGTCGGCTCCATCCAGGACGGCGTTAGCGACATCACTGCTCTCCGCACGGGTGGGGCGGGGCTTCTTTATCATACTCTCCAGCATCTGGGGAAAAGGGGACACGCCCATCATTACCCCGCGTACACACAGCCCGCCCATCACCCCGCCCATCATTACCTCGTGTACACACAGCCCGCCCATCATCACCCCCCGCCCATCATCACCCCACGTACACACAGCCCGCCCATCATCACCCCCCGCCCATCATCACCCCGCGTACACACAGCCCGCCCATCACCCCGCCCATCATTACCCCGCGTACACACAGCCCGCCCATCACCCCCCCGCCCATCATTACCCGCGTACACACAGCCCGCCCATCACCCCCCCGCCCATCATTACCCCGCGTACACACAGACCGCCCATCACCCCCCCGCCCATCAATACCCCGCGTACACACAGCCCGCCCATCACCCGCCCATCATTACCCCGCGTACACACAGCCCGCCCATCATCACCCCCCGCCCATCATCACCCCGCGTACACACAGCCCGCCCATCACCCCGCGTACACACAGCCCGCCCCATCACCCCCCGTACACACAGCCCGCCATCACCCCCCGCCCATCATCACCCCCATACACACAGCCCGCCCATCATCACCCGCGTACACACAGCCCGCCCATTATAACCCCCCATACACACAGCCCGCCCATCATCACCCCGCGTACACACAGCCCGCCCATCATCACCCCCCATACACACAGCCCGCCCATCATCACCCCCCATACACACAGCCCGCCCATCACCCCCCGTACACACAGCCCGCCCATCACCCCCCGTACACACAGCCCGCCCATCATCACCCCGCGTACACACAGCCCGCCCATCATCACCCCGTGTACACACAGCCCGCCTGTCATCACCCTTCACCCATCATCACCCCGCATACACACACACGCCACCCGTCATCACCACACACACCCACACACACCCACACACCACCACCCCGTCATCACCCCGCGCATACACACACGCCACCCGTCATCACCACACACACCCACACACACCCACACACACCCACCCGTCATCACCCCGCATACACACACACACACCACCCTATATCACCCCGCATACACACATACGCGCCACCCGTCATCACCCCGCGCATACACACACACACACACACACACCACCCTTCATCACCCCGCATATATACACACACACACCACCCTTCATCACCCCGCGCATACACACACACACACCACCCTTCATCACCCCGCATATATACACACACACACACCACCCTTCATCACCCCGCGCATACACACACACACCACCCGTCATCACCCCGCATACACACACACGCGCCACCCGTCATCACCCCGCATACACACACACACACACACCACCCTATATCACCCCGCATACACACACACGCGCCACCCGTCATCACCCCGCATACACACACACACACACACACCACCCTATATCACCCGCATACACACACACGCGCCACCCGTCATCACCCCGCATACACACACACACACACCACCCTTCATCACCCCCGCATACACACATACGCGCCACCCGTTATCACCCCGCGCATACACACACACACACCCTTCATCACCCCGCGCATACACACACACACACACACACCACCCGTCATCACCCCGCGCATACACACACACCACCCTTCATCACCCCGCATATATACACTACACAACACCCACCCTTCATCACCCCCGCGCATACACACACACACACACCACCCTTCATCACCCGCGCATTACACACACACCACCCTTCATCACCCGCATATATACACACACACACCACCCTTCATCACCCCGCGCATACACACACACACACACACCACCCTTCATCACCCGGCGCATACACACACACACCACCCTTCATCACCCCGCGCATACACACACACACCACCCTTCATCACCCCGCGCATACACACACACACACCACCCGTCATCACCCCGCATATATATACACACACACACACACACACGTCATCACCCCGCATATATATACACACACACACACACGTCATCACCCCGCATATATATATATATATATATATATATATATATATATATATATATATATATATATATATACACACACACACACACGTCATCACCCCGCATATATACACACACCACCCTTCATCACCCCGCGCATACACACACACACCACCCGTCATCACCCCGCATACACACATACGCGCCACCCGTCATCACCCCGCGCATACACACACACACACACCACCCTTCATCACCCCGCATATATACACACACACACACCACCCTTCATCACCCCGCGCATACACACACACACCACCCGTCATCACCCCGCATATATACACACACACACCACCCTCATCACCCCGCGCATACACACACACACCACCCGTCATCACCCGCATACACACACACGCGCCACCCGTCATCACCCCGCATACACACACACACACACACACACACACCACCCTATATCACCCCGCATACACACACACGCGCCACCCGTCATCACCCCGCATACACACACACACACACACACCACCCTATATCACCCCGCATACACACACACGCGCCACCCGTCATCACCCCGCATACACACACACACACACACACCACCCTTCATCACCCCGCATACACACATACGCGCCACCCGTTATCACCCCGCGCATACACACACACACCACCCTTCATCACCCCGCGCATACACACACACACACACCACCCTTCATCACCCCGCGCATACACACACACCCACCCTTCATCACCCCGCAAATATACACACACACACCACCCTTCATCACCCCGGCATACACACACACCACCCTTCATCACCCCGCATATATACACACACACACCACCCTTCATCACCCCGGCATACACACACACACACACACCACCCTTCATCACCCGGCGCATACACACACACACCACCCTTCAT